>NW_027498494.1:0-121209 GCF_021521415.1 Bidens hawaiensis
CGTACATGCGACTCCTATTAGATAACTATGTACAACACGTGTTCATAGTCCCAATTTCCAAAACAAAATGTTTGTAGGAAGTCGGTCATAGGTAGTTCATGATGCAAATACGGTACTATTAGATAACCATGCACATCACCACGCACATAGTCTCAGTAAATAACCGGTCATAGACCACTTAAATCGTGATAATAAATTGCGTAACAATAAATAGTGCATTAAACGACATAATAGGAATAATTGAGAGATTGAATACCATTATAAATAACCATAATTCTTATTCATAACAAAGATGGAGATTTAATGAAGTCAATACATTAGATAAAAATAAAAAGAACTAAATAGAATAAACCTATTTTGCATAGCATGTCTTCATAAAGGGGTTAGGCTTAGACTTGGGAACCATTGATTTAACACGCATGTCCTTGAGCACCTTGAGTAGCTTGGTTAAATTGAAATTGGTTGATTAGGATTTAGTTGACTTGAATTGGTTGATTGGGTTGGGCTTGAATTGCTTGGATGGGTTGAGCTTGGATTGGTTGAAGTTGATTTACTTGGGCTTGGTAAGCTTGATATTGAGTGGTTTGGGTTAGGTAGGATTGAATTTGGTTCACGTGTGCGAGTATTGGGCATGCATTGCGGTAATGGCTAGGGTCTCCACAACCCTAAGAAGCTCTAATAGTTGAGGGCGCTTGAGTAAACGGTTGAGCATAATGTAAAGTTTGGGGTTGGGTAAGAGGTGAGGTAAATGGTTGCATCATGAGTTGGTTGCGTTCACGGCATGTGGTAAAGAGGTGACCAAATCGATCGCAATGGGTGCATTGACAGAACTTGAGGTTAGGCGAATGGTGAAATTTACACGTATCACATAAAGGGTGGGGTCCGGTATAGGGCGTGTTGGGCTTGTGATTGGGCCAGGACATAGTTTTTGGAATTGTACTTTCTTTTATTGTTGTGGTAGTGGGGAGAGTTGTTGTTGTGCTTGAAGGATTCGGGCTTAGAAGATTCGGGTTTGGAAGATTCGGGCTTGGGTTCTTTGGTGGGCTCGGATGTAGGCTTCTTGGAACTCTTCTGCGTCAAGGTCCCGACCTTGACGTGGTTCTCGATGAGGGTACCGGCTAAGGTGATGGCATCATGGAGGGTTTAAGGGACACGACTTAGGACGGAATCTTGGATTTGCATAGGCAAACCCGAGATGTACTTGTCGATTAAACTTTAAAGGGGAGTGACCATGTGGGGGATGAGAAGGCTCAGTTCATGGAAACGATCGTTACAGATGGTGCCATTACCACTTTCTTGTTTCAAATTCCAAAACTCATTTTCCAACTTCTGAACCTCATGTTTCGGGAAAAACTTTTTGAGCATGAGTTTCTTGAGCTCATCCCATGGCAACCCCGGCTTCAAGGGCGTGTTTCTCGCCATTCCACCATGTGAGGGCGCTTTTCTTGAAAACGCTCGACGCATAGGTGGTCTTCTTGTTCTTCGGACACGCACAATGGAGAAACACACTCTCCATCTCTTCAAACCATTGGAGGAGCGCGGTAGCACCCTCGAGCCCAAAGTAATCGGTTGGGTTAGCACTTTTGAATTGTTTGAGAGAAAACGTAGTTTCGTTGGGATTCACGGGTGTGGCAGTGCCATTCACGGTTTGGAGTTGAGAGATGATTGTTGGGAGGGCTTCTAATATTTCCTTAGTGATGTGGGATGACATGCTACGGCCCGAGTTGCATGTGCGACGGTTACGGTTGATAAGGCGGGAAGAAGACATGTACAATAACGTCACGTGAAAATTTTATTATGTTTTGAAAAAAAAATTGTATAACTATGTGAAATTCCGAGTTTTGTGAAAATTCATGAGGATAAAAAATAAATTTTTAATAACCTTAACTTAGAGTATTGATGAAATTGATAATTTGAAAAAAAATTCATTCTTAACAAAATCAAAAATTTAAACAAAAATCTCATCATTGAAATATCCATGCATCACCGTGAATTAGGTTATGATTTAAGAGTGTGATCGTCACATGACCACGTTTGATACAATGAGGGTAGCAGATTCAGGTACGTTTGGTGTGACATGCTTTGGCTTAATAAGTTCCACACCCTCACCAAACACTACAGGAAGGCAACCAGGTATCGCGGTTGATTGAGATTTATGCGCATCGCACTTCCTTAGGCTCACAAGCCTTGGTGTCAAGGGTTCGGTGAACAAGTGTCCCTCTTACAGTTTACTACAAATCCGTCACCCGAATCATCCTCAAGGAGAGGGGAGTAAAAAGGTGGGATTTTTTAAGGAATTTCCCGATTAAAAATCATCCTAGGGTTTTAAAACAAATAATTTTGATAGTGAGGCATAGCCTCGGAATAAGTGTGTGCTTTTGTGTACAAGAATAATATTAAATTATTGAATAATATTTAAGCTACTGCAACCAATAATATAATTCAGGGTGCAAACACGTAAATGCATATCAAGTATAGGGACCCTAAGCATGCTACTAGGCCGTTATAACTAACCACATATCTTATAGCCTTAGACTCTGATAACAATCTGTCACACCCCTACCAAAGGCAGCGTAACATGCCTGGGCGTAATGTATTGATTGGACAGCAGCTCAAAACACACTAATTAAAGTGACAATAGTTATTTAATTTCATTAACATTAAACTAGTACACAAATTTAATAATAAAAATAATTACATCATGCTTTTGTATTTTGAGTAATATCCTAAGGTAAGACTAATTTCCTTGATCTTGAACAATGCAAATTACTTATACCTGTAGCATGTATAAAAAATAGAGTTTGTCAACACGAATGCTGGTGAGAATACGTAAGTTTTAGTTTATATATATATATATATATATATATATATATATATATATATATATATATACCACAATTCATGTGTTAATGATGAGCATTACAATCCCTATGAAAATGTAAACAACTAAATAAATGTGGACCCGTTTATATTGATACAGAATCAATGTACTTGGGTAAATGTATGATTATACTAGATGAAAATAGATGAGGATGAGATACCAAACACCAAACAAAAAATAAGCACTTAAAGCACATATAACATAGTCATAGATCATGCAATCATCACACATAAACTTATAATGAATTGTGTTTGAATAGGTGCGGTTAAAAACATAAGTATTGTAAATACGGTATACATGCTACCCCCAAAATGTGTAAAAAATAAAAAAAGGGTATGTAAACTCACCTTGACGAGTGGATTAACGAATATGAGATGGCGATAAATATTAAGATGGAAACGGTCGAGCTTCTCGGGATACGTCGGCAAAAGTTCATAGTTAATATTAATATAATTAATTAATATTAATGAAATAATAACAAGGCGTATCATGGATTTAGGAATTGATGGGGTTTAAGTACATTTTTTTAAAAAAAAATACTATTAGTTTAATTATCATAAGGTTCTAAATAATATAAACTAAAGGGTAGAAACTATATAAAAAAAACACGACACGACAAAACGGTTACAAATCGGTTTAAAATATTTTGGAGTCTTTTAGATTTTATACTATTACTGTTATTGTTGTTGTTATTATTATTATTATTATTATAACTACTATTACCATTTACGTTAGATTTTTTAAAATAAATAAAGTAGATATTAAATATAATATATATTTTACGAATCACAAATTCGAAAAGACCAGAAAACGCAAATCCGGAGGGTTCGGTTTATCAAGATAACGGTTATTTAGTGATAAATAATTGTAATATTATCAGATAATATAATTAAAAAGTGAATAAAAAAATAAGAACTCAAAAACGGGTCCAGGAGGGTTCGAACCCGCGCCTGGACCAATTCTAGGTGTTTTAACCCACATGCACCAGCCACTAGGCTGATGCTAACACTTATGAACGATATTAATCAGACAAATATATAAGCATATATCCGAAAACAAAGCTCAGTTCGAAATAATAAACCCTAGATGCATTTCGTTCCAATTGATCAACTATATGTCGATGATGATTAAAATTGGTTTAGGGTTAATGGTCCTCAGTTAAAAACGAACTGGATACATGTTTTAATTACCGGATTAAGTGACGAATTGGTATAGATCGACGAACTAGGGCTTGCGGCTTAAGTTGCTTATCAAAACCAACCTTGATGGCTTCGTTTGTTGTAATTAGGTTAGGGCTTAGAGTCATGAGGCTAACATGAGTGTGTGTGGAGGTTTAATTGAAACGAGGGCGAGTATTTATAGTGTTATAAGGTTGATTAAGGACGCGGTTTGTTTAGTTTCAAGAACAAGTCAATAATTGTCAATTAGTCATTGTTTTCCTAGATTAAGGTGTCGGTGTAACGCGTTTAGGATTAAGAATGATTTAGTAAGAATCGATTTTGTGTATTTGGCCGGGTTTTATGGATTAAAGATGGTAAAGATTGTGGGTATTGATGGTGACACGAAGAAGGAGGATGGAACTCACATTTTGAACAAAATTTGCTAATTGGTCTTTAGACTTTGGGTTAGGTTCAAAAGGATGCAAAAGCATAGCTAAAGGGGCTAAAACCGCACCTAGTTCCCTGTGTATTTACAAACAAACAAACCCTCGTCCAAAATCCAATCAAATCATCAAATCAATCGAGGGTTTTGTTTTGCAGCAATGGAAGGTCCGATGAGCGGCGGAATGTTGTACCACGAGGTACAAGAATCGAAGCTATGCGCCGTTCATTGCGTTAACACGGTGTTGCAGGGTCCTTTCTTCTCCGAGATCGATTTGGCCGCAGTCGCCTCCGATCTTGATCGGAGAGAGCACCAGATGATGCAACAAGTCTCCCAGGAATCCTTTAATGTCTCTATGGATGGAGATTTCAGTATCCAGGTCAACGTTTACATGCATTCTTCCTACTTAACCAATAATAATCCATTACTTTAGTCTGTTAAGACCTTCTTTCAGATATTCGGATTTAAGTGACTAGTCTTTTAGGGCTTGTCAGTTCTTGATCTAATTTAATTCATTAACACTTTACTGAACAAAGTTATTGATATGTGATTTGCTTGAGTTGGTTTGTTTGTTTGTATATTGAAGGCCAGTAGTTTTCTAGAACTTGCAAATATTAAAGTTTTGCCTTGCCTTGCCTTAACCTTACTCCAACTTCTGTTTTCATTCTCCTTTCTTCATTTCTTCGTGTATGCTTATTACTTTTTTAATCGAACCATAACTTTCTTTTGATTTTTATTATGTTTTCATGAACCCATCATTTTCAAAAATGAATGGTTTTGTTGTGACCCGTTTTCAAATATTTAGACATATTTTTTCAAAGGATGAATGGTTTTAGTATGAGAGTTTTCATATATGCGCACTTTTTTTGGTAAATTTTCTGTATCGCCAATATTATCCCTTGAGGACAAAGTTATATTCCATGATCTTTTTATAAGGAAGTTAAAGAATTCTGCCTGTGCCGAAGACACTCCTTTTGAAATGTAATGTGTCACACCAGTATATTTGTAGACAAATGTGGTTTTGGTATGGAAAATCATATTATTTTGTAAAATGCATTTATTTTTTTGATGGCCATTACCATTAAAGATGTTTGAACTTACTAAGATAAGTGTTTTAGGTTAGTCATGTTGTACATGACGCATCTAGTAAAAACGAACATCCTAACATATATATGACTACATATATGTTTGGTGCGCAAATTTGAAAATATTATATTTTGTTTCCCCGAGTTTGTTTGGCTGTACATAGAGATTACAAATCTCGCAAATAGGATAATTCACACATTTTATATTATTAAACTGCGTGTGTTTTATTTAGTATCTTATTTTTATTGTTTATGGATTAAAAAGGTTGATAATGTTATTCAGGTTTAAATTTATAAGTTTTTTATAAATATCGAGCCTTGGTGCATGATTCATTAGCTAATTGAACAATAGATTTATTTGAGCAAAAATTATTAATTCATTTTACCTAAATCTAAAAAATATATGTTTGCAGGTGTTACAGAAAGCATTAGAGGTGTGGGATCTACAAGTGATCCCTCTTCACAGTCCAGTAGCCGAACCTGCGCAAGTGGACCCGGAACTCGAAAACGCTTTTATATGTCATCTTCAAGACCACTGGTTCTGCATCAGAAAAGTCAACGGTGAATGGTACAACTTTGACAGCTTATACGCAGCCCCCGAACACCTTTCAAAATTCTACCTTTCCGCTTATCTCGACACGTTAAAAGGTTTCGGGTGGAGCATCTTTTTGGTCCGGGGCAACCTTCCAAAGGAGTGCCCGGTCACATCTGGTGAAGCCACTAATGGGTACGGGCAGTGGCTGCTGCCCGAAGACGCTGAGCGGATTATTAAATCCTGCAATTCTGGGCAGCGGCGGGACCGCTACCAGCAGCCGCCAACGGAAGATGATGAGTTGAATGCCGCCATAGCCGCTAGTTTGAGAGACGATGGTGGTGAAGTGGGGACCTCCGGGAATGATCATGATGATGAGCTGGCAGCTGCCATTGCTGCCAGCTTGAAGGATTCTTCACCCGCGGTAGTGAAGAAAGATGGTGGTGATGTGACTGCAACACCAGTGCCCGCCATGGCGCGAGTGACCACTGCCGCCGGTGGTGAAGATGGGGAAAGTGAAAGGAAGAAGAGTAAGAGTGGGTTACAAGAAAAGTGAGCTGGCTAAAGTGTGAACTACATGTACTTTGTTGGAAGAGACCTATGCTTTGTTGTTAAGACATTTTAACAATTTGTTTTACTTTGGTTTTATGGATTTGTGAATTGTGATTACTTTGGGTTAACAAAGTAAGACAAATTTTGTTACAAACAAATTTGGTGACAACAAATAAATTTAGATACATGAATTGATAGTTTGGAAAGTGGTTTCAATTGCTGAGTTGGGTTAATAAAACAGTAATACTTATTAAAGTTAGATGATCATTTATGCATTGGTCAGTAAGGATACTATTCATTGATGTTATGTCTATTACAAATTGAAAAAAAAAGGGTAATAATCATTTTCACATGTTTTACTTGTGCTATATAGTTGTTTAAAAACTACAAAGTCAGTTATGAGATTCATTGATTCCCTTTTCATATGTTATCATCAAGATCCTTTATTCAATAATCAATGTCGTTATTTGTTTTTGTCTTTTAGACCATTTGCTTGTAGGTGAAGACCCCCAAGGCTTTCACATGACTGTTAGTCGGGAATTACTAAACCATCTAAGTGATACTGCCTACTTACGAACTTATGGTCGATTTGTTTTTAATATGCTAATTGTTAAACTCCGGATCCTGGAACGGAGCCGAATTCAAGGGAGGTTATTACCCTCAGAAAACTTAGAACCAAACTGATCATGTGTGTTTAAAGTGAGTTATGTTATATCATTCAATGTCTCTACAATGGTGGTTGGGAGGTTCTATTTATATCCTTCCCAAGTAAACAGTGACCATTATGTCTTAACACTATTTGTCGTCTATTATGATGAAGGGTTTGGTTCCTCTTTATCCATAGTGACTCTTCTTTGTTTCTCTTTCGGCCAAACAACTTTATTGAAATGTAAGCTTTCAAGGCTACTGTCAACGGCTATGTTTTCCTTTGGAAGTGTGTGCCGGATTTGGTTTGCTAGTTGTGTCGTTGAAGTGCTTCGGCTTATCTGGAGCTTTATGTTGGGTTTCGTAGGCCTTTTGGTGTATGGTTTATTATTTGAAGTCCAAAGGGCAAACGGGTATACGGTAACCAGACCGAAGCCCAACCTGGTTTAGATTTCTTGTTTAATAAGATACAAACCATAGTTGTATCTCTATATATTTGATGTTGTATACTTGTAATCGTTGTCACTCAATAAAGAATGCCTAGTTGCCCCCCATGGACGTAGGTCAGTTTAGACCGAACCACCTTAAATCCTCATATTCGTTTATTTCTTTTGTGTATTGTGTTCAGTTCGTGTGTGCGTTAATCCTAGCAAGTGGTATCTAGAGCTTTATTGCTTTATTGGTCATCGAAGACCGTTCCACTTGGAATATATATATATATATATATATATAGGATTAGTATCATTACAGAACCCTTAAATTATTTAAGAATTTGAAAAACCATTGAAAACTAATGTTTTTTATAAAAAAATTTTGTATGTTAATGTTATTTGAGTGTAGTTTCATCATTTTGTATATCTATATTTATAATTACAGTTTTGAAAATTAGTTTTTATACATATCTATGTTTTATTTTACACCTATGTAAATTTGTTAATACATAAATTATACACATATGTAAACTTGTGATTTATATATGTAATCAAAATTTTTTATATAAAATATGATAAAACTACTCTTAAATAATGTTAGTATATAAAAAAAATTAAAAAAATGTTTGATTGTTTAGAGTTCTTAACAGTTCTTAATTTTTTTGGAGTTCTTAAATGATACCAACCCTATATATTTATATATATATATATATAGGTATATATATAGGATCATTTCAGAAGTTTTTTTACAACGAGAAGTGCGAGAAGTGAAGGTGTAACTCCATTAATCCCTAATTTCACTCCCTTTCTTATTGTGTAGGTGCGTATGTGCGTGTGTAGGTATGTATTTTTGTATATGTGTATGTATGTTTGTATGTGTGGGTATGTAGGTTTGAATGTGGCTCGGTACGTTTGTATGTGTGTAGGTAGGTTTGAATGTATGTAGCTAAGACATAAATACAACCAACCTACATACATGTAGGCTACATCATAAGAAAGGGAGTGAAATTAGGGATTAATGGAGTTACACCTTCACTTCTCGCATTTCTCGCAAGATTCATCCCATGTGTGTGTGTGTGTGTGTGTGTATATATATGGATCTTCGTTATTTACTTAATTTACTTCTAGGTAAAGTAAATTGAATATTCGTGCTCCCTATTTCTTCACACAATCGGCTTGATGTTCCCTCTTGGTCATCCATGTGTGTCTTGCTTGCTTTCTGTTATGTGGTAAAAAAACTAATATGAATGCTCATTCTTGCACTCTGGCACCATTGTAATTCCGTAAACATTGTCAGGCGTATGGTGTTCCGGCTTCCAGTCCTTCTTTCCACATACCAGTTAGTTACCGATAGCCCTAGTAATAAGATATGCGTTTACACCAATCATCTCGAGTTCACTAATATTCGTTTTCCCTTTACCAAGTTCTTACTGGACGTTCGGAAGGCATGCTCTATGTCGTTGGTTCAGTGGCCACCTTTGGCGTGTCAATAGACAGGTCACTAAGAGGCCGCATGTCGTGCTCATGGGGGAATTCCTATCGTTGCCTTGTTTCGCCAGCTTTATCTAAACCGTCAAGGTGATTGGTATAGTTTGAACCGTCCTGGTGGTTCGGCTCCCAATTATGTTGTCGACGGTACGTCCTGTCTCGACAAGCTACTAACTTTGAATTTGTCTGACGTGATGCCAAAGATAAGCTGATCCCGTGGATCCAGCTTCGGATGCTTTCGATACTGTTCTGAGGGATAAACTCGTTGGTTGTATGATGCCTCTCCGCACCATTATGGAGCATGGTTTGATTTTGATGCTAGACTGTCGCTATCTAGTAAAAATCAATTAAATCAGTTCCTAATCACCTAACCAAGCTAGGGTAAGTAGGTTGTCGAACCACGAGGAGTATGTGGTCAAGGTAGCGTGTAACATATTTTATACGATTATGAAGTAACGAATTGTAGTGCTGATCATACAAGCAAACAAGTTTGTTTTTAATAATTAAACAAACAATTAACAATCTTTCAAGCAATTAATAGAAACAGATTACACCCAGGGTTCAAGTGAGCATATAATTGTAATCTCATGTTAATTTAACAGATTATTTATAAAAGACCAACACATACTGATTAACTAGACAAATCTTAGGCATCAATAATCGCTAACACACGACATTGGTTATCAACAATCATTACCAGTGTGACCCAACTAAGGGCAACTGTATGCTTTATCATATTCATACTAGTCAAACAACCCTATAAGCAATTATCTTAACAACCAACAAACTAATCGTTCAGATAGACATACACCTTAACCGACTTAGTGCACAACAATACTGGACATCAGTACTCAAGATTAATCAAAGATAAATACAATCAAGTTTTTCTTTAACGCAAAAGAAAACTGAAATAATACAAACTTTACATCCTAGGTATGAATCCAGAAGACTAGCTGTGTCTCGACATCACAAGATCTTCAATTCTGATGATATGGAACATGCAGATTATCTCGGGATGAATCGGAATGATGGAAATACTCCTATTCTACTATGGAAGCTGCCTTGAAAGTGTTATGTGATAATCGGGTTTTCACAAGGATATTATATCAAAAACCCAAACTTTCCCGTCTTCGCCACCCATAGCGGTACGCGATGGGGTCTTCCCAGGTCCATTACGTACAGCGATGGACCAAAAGTCAAAACAATATTTTAAAGTACATCACGATATGCGATGGAAAATCTTCAATCCTGTCGGGTATCGCGAAGGGACTCTTCAACAGCATCCTTTGTTTCTTGCATCGTTTTGCGTGCTGGACATCCCGGGTTTTCATTCCGTGCTCGTGCATGTCCAAAATAGCTGCTTTAAGTATATGTGACCTGAAATACAAGACACACGTATGAAGTATCAAAGTTCGTACAATAAATGAATAAAACTAGTAAATAAATGAACTAAAATATATGCAAACTGACCGACCATCACATCCCATACTTATCTTTTGCTTGCCCTCAAGCAAAACTCTAAAGTAAACCTCAACCTCTATCATAGGTATGTCGGTTATCGCCATTAATACTAGTAAGGTTTATAGTCATACCCAGTTTCCCAGACGGACACTTTCTAGATTGACAACCCACAAATATAAATATTAATGCTATAAAAACAATAGAGTCGCACAGACGAGTATACTTTGTTTACGCTTAAGGCGTATATGTTCATACCCCTCACACTATCAACACTCCTCTTGGTATAATATCTGGACTAGCAAAAGATGTGCTAGTGTGTCTATGCCCTCAAATACCAAGTATGAGTCACAACTTAATATGCTTGCACGTCACTCTTATCTCCACCCATTACCCACTGGTTACATAAAGACTCAGACTAAGGGTTTTGCTGGGGCTTAGATTTGGATGAGGATTAGGCATATTTTAGTGACAAAGGTGAATGAAACCCAGATTTACAATAAACAAATAAACAATCAAATACAAACAAATTGCTATTTACAAGAACCGACTATAACTTATAACTTCTTTTTGGCTTTTTGCATATATTTTTTAGACTAGTAAACAATTCTCTGAAACAAATTTATACAACTCTGACATTCACATATTTACAACTCTTTTGACTATATACAACTCGATAACGAACTGGATTTCATCACACATGGTTAAAATAAAATAAAGGCCAAGGCTGAAATGGTGTGTAATGTTCGGTTTAGCAAATGGAAAGAAATATGGTCCAGACGGGTTCCTAGGGGGATAATATCGGGTAAGGAATTTTATTTAGTGAGGAAATGTATATACGGGTTTTCTAAAGTTCTAATCTCCATACAAGTGGTAGTATTAAGATCTCGATAAGCATATGATAAGCAAGTTCTAAATCTGTGAAACATACCGCTTCAACATTGTACACGGACACCCAAACGGTTCCAGGTACTTTATGTTGGTTTTCGATTATTCAACAACTCATAACTTGTCTTTTTGAGTCGTTTAACACTTAGAACTCGATTAAGCGTATAGCAAGCTGTATTCAATGCCTCATTCCAGAATTGGACGGGAAGCTTAGAATCAGCGAGCATAGTTTGTGCAGCTTCAATCAAGGTTCTATTCTTCCGTTCAGCAACACCATTTTGTTGAGGTCCATAAGGTGCACTGTATTCTCGATGAATTCCTTTTTGAACACAAAAGAAATCTAATATAGTGTTTTTGAATTCAGTATCATCATCACTTCAGATTCTCCTCACCTTTTGTTTGTATAGTGATTCGATCTTAGTGATAAGGTTTTGTAACAAAACCGGTGTTTGATCTTTCGAACTCATAAATAACACCCATGAGTATCTTGAATAATCATCAGTCACCACAAGACAATACCAATCCCCAGAAATACTCGCACGATTCACAGGACCAAACAAATCCATATGAAGTCGTTCAAGATGAGTATTAATGGAATTCAATAACTTAGAGGGATGTGACTTCTTTTTCTGCTTTCCCTTTTTGCATGCAATGCAGTGATCAGATAACTTAAAATTCTTCAACGAGACACCCTCAACTAAGTCATTAGCCATTAAATAGTTCATCTTACGAACATGTATGTGACCAATTCTACGATGCCATAGAATCGAATCTTTCTTGGTTGCTTTCGAGGCAAAACATGTTTCGATCGATGTGGATACTTTAGAGCTCATGTTTAAGACATAAATATCATTTGATCGTAGTGATCCCATGATAACCATGTCCTCGGGAATCACATAACCCGGTTTCAAGATAAGGCATTCTTTGTCAGTAAATATCGTTGTGTACTTTTTATCGCAAATCTGCGACACACTTAATAAGTTATGATCCACCTTGTCACAATAATTTACCTTTTCAAAAGTAATGTGATCGTTTGAAACTTCACCCTCTTGTGTGATCATGCCCCCAGAATTCCCAGCAAACGCTACATAACCCCCTTGAATATTTCTCACGTTGGTTAATAGGTCGATATTCCCAGTAATATGACGAGAACATCCACTATCCATTATCCAGTTTTCACCAGACACAGTCTTGGATGTACCCTACACAAAGTAAAGATGATTAGTTCAAAAAGGCAGCACAGGCCTCTGTCTTGGGCACCTTTTGGTTTTCTCTTTGATCATTAACTTGAACAGACTTCAACTGTTGTTCAGCAACCTGAGAATATGTTGCAGGCTTTCTAGACATTCGTCTCAGATAAGCAGCTTGAACAATATTTGATTTCGTGTTCCTACAAATGGGCTCAATTGGAACAAACTTTGGTTTTACCTGACCATGTGTCTCCTTAACATGAATAACCTTCCGAGGATTCACACTAGAGAAGATAATATGAGTATCATCAGCATACGGCACAGTTCGTTTCAAAATCTCCTTTACCAAAGGAACCGGTTTGGAATGATCTTTGATAAAATGAAGATTCCGATAGCTCTTTTGACTACAATTTCTCACTACATGACCATGCTGACCGCAAAGAAAACAACTTCGTATGTCCACACGATGATGTTGAGAATTAGTTGGAGCAAATGATGCAGAAGATTGATGATGGTTCACATTTTTGGTCATGCTCTTAGCAAACTCATCAGATAACTCAGATTTCTTTTTCAAGTAAAAATCTAAATTAGAGCAATTTGAAAAACTTTTCAGAGTATTTGTTCCAGTTGACTTTACAAATTTAATCTTTTTAGCATGTGTTAAAACTTGCTTGGCTTTAGTCAATGGATTAGAAGAGGCGGATGTTTTTGCTTAAGCATACAGACGTTCAAGTTCTTGAATCTGTGATGTTTCATTTTGAAATACACTCTCAATCAGTTCTGGCTTAATGATACTAATTGGAATGTCTTTCTCAAAAAAGATTGTGTCAATTCCTTTCAACTTGAAAACCCTAGCAGATGATGGCTTAGAACTAGGAGGATTAATAAAACGCATTAAGTCCTCATCAGAAATTTTTGGTTTATCTGACTTCTTTGCCTTCACTGGTTTATGTTTCACAGTTTCTTTCTTTTTCATTTGAGACTTAATGAACCATACACAGCTTCCTCAAATTCTTGAGGCTCGCAAAGAATATGATTAGAATTTGAAAGCTGTCATAAAAGCAAAGTTTTGCTCAGCTTCCTTCATATTGACACTAGGTGGTGAAGCAAATGGATTAGTAGTATTTGAACTTCCAGAACCACCAGACGATCCAGAATTACCAGCAGAATAAAAACATACTTTTGGATCATTAAACATACTTGAGTAAGGAAAGCAGTTATTGGAGAGATCGTTGAACTTAGAGGCATACTTCCACCATAGAAAGCAGGATCTTGACTTTCCTTGGAGGATTTTTGACACTTAAGATCATATTCTCTGGCTTCAATCTTTTGTAAAAATTCAAGTGCAGTCAAGTCTTCAGTCAAGAAATAGTCATTCTCTTTCAAATCCATTAGGAATGTTGAGTAAGAACTTGGTAACACACTCTTAATAGTGTCAATTTTATCAGTCTCAGAAATTTCCAATTTCATCTTGTCTATTTCAGCAATTAAATGATTAAACCGTGTAATCATCTCTTCAACTTTTTCTCCCTTCAATAAATTAAAGTTTCGAAACTGAAACTTGAGCATCACTTTCTTACTCTCAGTTGTGTTCCCCATACTTCTCAAACGCATATGTTGAAATAAAGAAGCACATCTCTTGATGCTACCCACTTGATGAATGATATTTTCGGGTAATGCCATAGTAAGAGTAGAATAAGCTTTTAACTCGATCTCTAAAGCTTTCTTCTCTTCTTGTGAATATTGAGAAACAGCTTTAGGAGTATACCCAATAGTGTCATCACCAATCATTGGTGCAACATATACCTCATCTAAGCAATATGAGCAGTCAGGGTGAACGGAACCCAAGTGAGCACGAAAACGGGGTTCCCATTTAGCAAAATCGCTAAACTTCATCAACCTTGGACATTTCGAATGTGAACCTATCTCGGTATCAAGTTGCAACATTTTTTGCATCAACATGTTTTGAGAAGCTAGTGCATACACACCAGCCATTTTTGTAAAATTTGAAAACTTAAGGATTAAAATTAAAAGAGTTTAACGAACTGTAAGTAGTATAACGAACTGTGAACAGTTATAGCGAATTAAACCTTAACGAAGTTGAAATTTATCAGGTAACGAATCAGAATTGAAATTTAACGAATTAATGTAACGAATATGATGGTTAACGAATCAGATGGTCAACGAATGAGTCAACAAATGAGTCAACGAATCAGTCAAACTAACGAATTGACTAAGCAAAGCACGAAGTGCAGGCTTAGCGAATTAACGAGTATTCTGTATCGAATCACTAAGACAAACGTAGCGAATAAGATGACGAACCAGCTACTGTTGATAGCGAATCAACCTATTGCGAATCAGGTGGTTTCAACCGTTTGTCACAAACTCTGACACCTAATTCCACGTGGCAAAGGTTGTTATAACACAAATCCCAAGGTAGACACGTGTCACAACACGAATAAAAAGATGAAACGATATGTTTGACGAATCACAAATACTTTATAACAAATTGACTGAATCAGGTAACGAACTAACATGAATAAGATGACGAATCAGACTCATGTTCAAATCTTCAAATCTTCAAAGATTATTTCCAGATTTTCTGGAAATGATGAACACCAAACCAGAAACCCAGATTTGAAGATTTGTAATACAATCTCAATTGTCAACCAAATTCCTTAAATAAACTATCAAACTACTTGCGAATCAAACACGATTACACTCGTATCGATCCTGTAATCCAATTATACTTATCACAAATCCAATTTAACCATAAACAACTCTTTGTTTCTCGGTCAAACTCAGACCCAAACCAAAACACTCCAAACTCAATCCAACATTCAATTCCAATCAATCACAGCCCACAATAACCTTACCAAAACCAAATCAAATCCAAATCAATCCATAACCAGTACAATCAACACGTAATTGTTCTAAATCAAACCGGAAACACACAATAACAATTAAACGTCAACAATAACTAATTAACTATCAAATTCAAGAGTAAAAGAGCACCGAATGCTCTGATACCACTTGTTTGAACTCGTTAATCTCACACAAATCACAGATCTGAGATGTAATTAATCTAACACGGATCTAGTTCATGATTACTCTTGATTGTATGTTATATGTTATTATTATTAGTATTAGTTATATATATATGTGTGTATTTATAATATTAAGATGAAGATCGAGAGAGAGATTGGATAGCCTTTCGTTAATTAACTCTCAAAACTTAACAATAAATGTGAACAGAGTCCACTATAAATAGAAGATAGCTCTAGTTCGCTAAAATTCCCTAGCGAACTAGACACTACTTCATTGCTTACATAAACTAACGAATCATCTCCTGATTCGTTAAACATCCTTAACGAATCTGGGAGATCTTAGCTTAATTCTAGTTCGCTAAACATACTTAGCGAACTAGACCTTACATATAACGAACTAACTTAAAACAATAATATTTTATTACATTAAACAAAACGTCAAATACATTAAAGATAAATACAAAGACTCGAGACGCAAAACCATGCACTAACAAATACCTCATGTGTACATAGCGAAGTTAAACTGAAGTCCCCCATGCACATTGGACCGTAAACAATTGTATATTGGATGGGTAATAATAGGTAGTACTACTGGGTCTGACGAACCCCCTCGGTGCTCTCGGGTGAGGGAGTTGTCGGGCGTTTCATTTACTAGAAACACACTAGTCATATATTATACTCCGTGGGTGGCAACAAACTAACAAGTCAGCCTCGGTCACAATGGAACTTACAATAATGTAGCATGATTGCTAGCCTAATTAACTAGCGGTATTACTAATGGATACATTATCCATGTTTTATTATTTACACTATTACTTACTAAATTGTTTGTTTAACAAACTTTTTTTTCAACTCAAACCTGTGAACTCAGTAACCGTTGTGTTGACCCATTTTAACATGTCTTTCTCAAATCGCTAGTATCAAGTGCACGGATAGGAGTTGCATTCATGGTCACTCATAAACATTACATCATAATTTAAAACCTTTTTATTAATAATATTATGGCTTGCGCATGTTTTGGGCGCCTTAGACTATTTGGTTTTGTTGAGGGATGTTTCCCGCTATTTCACGCTTCCGCATATTAAAACATTAAGAAGTTAACTCTGAAATGGTTTTCCCAAATATGGGACAATAAAGTTTATTTAAAATATGTAGACATTATTTGTTGTAACTAATGATTGAGATCATGGTTTGTCACGCGCCTCGCGGTAAAACCCCACATGTGGAAATTGAGAGTGGGACATATTGGTATCAGATCCATTAGTTATAGTGAACCAGGTTACATCCTAGTTAGTGATAAGTGAACTAGGTTGCATTCCTAACTATGACTGTACTTGTCGAGTTAGTTACAACACACACATATTGGGTACTTATTTGTGCACCCGCCTATGTTACAGTATGTCATCATCCAACCCCAATCGCGCTCATGGAAATGAACCCGTCACCGGAAGTGATGAACCATTGCCACCAACTCATCCTACATTGCCTTTGTCAGTATGGACGAAGAGGCACCGTACCGAATTGTCAGAGGGAGCAACACCTCTAGGTGAATATCTCACCCTCACTTTCTTAGGAGACAGAAGACATGGGCATGGTACCCAAATTATGTTTCTAGTCTCGTCTTGAAGGAGCATGTCCCACTTATGCCTAGTTTAACAAACCGTTAGTAACCTAATGAGACGACTACTGAGCCTACTCTTCCTGTATTCCGTGTCATGAGTTACAAGTGATGGCTGCTATGGTGGCTTCGTCAGAGCACCAGCGTAGTCAAATGGAATATAACAGGTTAGAGATATACTATTTAAGGAAAGACTTAGATATGGCTAAGCTCAGGATTACAGAACTGACAGATAGGAACAGGTAACTTGGAGAATACCACGTAGTACGGTGCGAGCTTTTCACTAGGTGAAAACTGAAGTTGCTGAACTAGTTGGTAGAGTGCAGCATTTGACAGGCCATCTGGGCCTGGAAATTGACAGGATTAGAGAGTTGGAGGAGCAACATGAGCTTGAAGAGGACCCTGAAGAGGAGCCGGAGGAGGACCCTGAGGAGGAACCTGAAGAAAGGCCAGCTGATAGGGTCGGGTCTAGGGTGACTCACTGATGGTGGAGGGATTTTTTTATCATGCTTAGTTTTCATAAACGTAGATGGGGAGGGTTGTTCCTATCCAACTAATACTTTTGGATTTTTGATATTTGAACTTAAGTACTTTGTAAACGGTTTTACAAGTTATTTATTCAAATATTATTGTCTAAATTTATTATGTTGTGGTTATATGATTGCATGTTATTTACTTTATACTAGAATAATGGTTGGTATTGTCGATACTAACGTTATTGTATTTGGTGAATGTGAAGAATCATGTATGGTCGTGGAGGACGCAACGGAAACATTAACATGACACCGGCCGAGTTGGCAGCGCTGATAAATGAATAGGTCACGGCTGCGATGGTCGCGGCCCAGGCTCAAGGCGAAGTGCAGGGAGGTAAAATCCCATACCTAATTGTCAAGAATCAGACAAATGTATTACTTAAGTGATCATATCCATAAATATAGAAACTTAATTGTACCTCTACTTTAAAAATTCAGGTCCAGCCGTTTATACTTTCAAAAACTTCATGGACTGTAAGCCTCATGCTTTTTCTGGTTTGGCAGGAGCAGTTGGGTTGCTACATTGGATAGAGATAGAAGAGTCTATGTTCTCTATGTGCAACTGCCCAAATGAGAATAAAGTAATGTTTACTACAGGGACTTTGGAAAAAGCAGCTCTTACCTGGTGGAGTTCCCAAGTGAAAATGATGAGACTTAATGCGGCCAACGCTTTGACATGGGCTGAGTTTAATGAACTACTGAAAGAGGAGTACAACCCAAGAGATGAAGTGCAGAAGCTAGAACAGGAGTTTTGGAATCTTCGCATGGATGGTTCAGAAATTGAAACCTATACGAACCGATCACATGAACTTGCTGTTTTGTGCCCACAAATGGTGAATCCTGCCTACAAGAGGATTGAAAGGTATATTGACGGCCTAGTACCTCAAATTCAGGGAATGGTAACTTCATCCAGGCCGACTACTATTGAAGAAGCTATTTTTTTAGCTCATAAACTAACCGAACAAGCTATCAAGCAAGGGGCATTACCACCCAAGAAATCGACTGCAGGATCGAGTGAAAACAAACATAAGTGTGAGAACAACAATAACCACAGCCACGGGAACAAAGCATCATATTCCATCAACACTTAGCATCGTCAGAACAAACGATTCTAACCAACCCGGAACAACAATCACTTTAACTACAACCAGAATCAAGGGGGTTATCAGGGCCAGTATCCTAGGTGTAAAAAGTGCAATCTTCACCACATCGGCCAGTGTGAAAAAGTAGCTTGCCAGCATTGTGGAAAGTCGGGTCATGAAGCAAGAATTTGTCGAGAAGAGCTTAAGCATAAGAAACCACAAGCTCAAGAGAAATCAAAGAAATGTTATGAGTGTGGACAAGAAGGACATTTCAGGCCAGACTGTCTGAAACTCAAGAATAAGAACAATGGAGGAAACAATAACAATGGTAAAGACAACAATGGTGAAAAATGGCAACTTTGGTGGAGAAAGAAGAGGAAGGGCATTCATGATCTGATCATGTCAGGCTCTATCTGATTCTTCTACTGTAAATTGTAAATTTAGGTTAAATGGGTGTCCTCCCCTAACCTTATTTGACACCGCGACAGATTTAAGTTTTATTTGTACTAAGTTTTGCAAAATAATAGAACACAACCCATCAACTTTAGAGTCGAACTATCTAATTGAACTCTCCAACGGGAAAACCGTTCAAGTATCCCAGATTCTTATAGAATGCAAATTAGTATTTTCCACTCATGCGTTCTACATTGATCTTAACCCAATTGAACTCGGTAGTTTTGATGTGGTCATTTGTATGGATTGGTTGTCTATGCATCAAGCCGAAGTAGGTAGTCATGAGAAGGTAGTTCGTATAATCGTCACTGATGGAGAAGTCCTAACCGTTCAAGGAGAAGAATGTGGTACAGCCATTGGTGTTGGCTATGGTGTCTGATACGAGGACGGAAGAAAAGCGAGTTGAGGATATTCCTATCATCAGGGATTTTCCTGAGGTGTTTCCTGAAGATCTACCTGGTCTTCCGCCTCACAGACATCTTGAATTTCAGATGAATTAACCCCGAGAGCAACTCCTATTGCTCGCGCACCTTACCGACTCGCTCCTATTGAGTTGGAGGAATTGACGAAACAATTGAAAGACTTGTTAGACAAGGGTTTCATTCGTCCAAGTTTATCTCCATGGGGAGCTCCTGTGTTGTTCGTAAGGAAGAAGGATGGAACTTTCCAGATGTATCAACTACAGAGAGCATAACAAGGTTACGATCAAGAACCGATACCCTTTACCACGTATTGATGATCTCTTTGACCAGTTGCAAGGATCTGGATATTATTCAAAAATCGATCTTAGATCGGGTTATCATCAACTCAAAGTTTGGGAAGAGGGAATATCAAAGACGGCATTTCGCACTCGTTATGGCCACTATGAGTTTGCGATTATGCCATTTGGGTTAACAAACACACCGTCAGTATTCAAGGATCTCATGAATCGCATTTGTAAACCGTATCTAGATAAGTTTTTCATTGTGTTTATTAATGATATCTTGATATACTCAAAGACTAAGGAGGATCACGAACAGCATTTACGGTTGATTTTTGAACTCATGAGGAAGGAACAAATTTTCGCAAAGTTTTCGAAATGCGAATTTTGGATCCGAGAGGTTCAATTCTTAGGTCATGTGGTTAACGCGAAAGGTATTCATGTTGACGCAGCTAAGTTTGAGTCCATTAAGGATTGGCCGACCCCAAGAACGCCGACTGAGATTCTCCAATTTCTTGGTTTGGCTAGTTATTATCGGAGGTTCATTGAAGGATTTTCAAAGATCGCAAAACCACTCACTGCTCTAATCCAAAAAGGCACTTTTTTAAAGTGGGGAGAAGAGCAGGAAGCAGCTTTTCAAACGTTTAAGCAAAAACTTTGTAGCGCACCGATTCTATCTTTTCCAGATGGAGTCGATGATTTTGTTGTATATTGTGACGCTTCCATCCAAGGTCTTGGATGTTTACTTATGCAATGCGGGAAAGTTATAGCGTATGCTTTTAGATAATTGAAAATCCACGAGTGAAATTATACGACTCACGATTTGAAATTGGTAGCTGTTAAAGATTTGGAGACATTATCTTTATGGACCAAAGTGTACCAACTACACTGACCATATGATTCTTTGTAGGTTCCCTGGACGGATCACACGAGATATCCCGATATACACAGGTGCGGAATCCCTGTGTAGATCGTTACGGACGTAGAATATAATCACACAAACACACGTACACACGATACGAACAAAACTCACGTTATATTGATAACCCGGATCGTGTTACTTACAGACTCACGTCAATAGACTCACGTAAACTGAACTCGATCAACCAAAACTCTAACTGACCAACTGATTAACCGTAAACAGTAAACTACTTAAATACACGACAACTTCGCCTCAGGCGAAGTTGTCAATAACTTCGCTCGTTGAACAAGTTCGCCTAGGCGAACTTGTCAACAACTTCGCTTGGTTAACAAGTTCGCCTAAGCGAACTTGTCAACAACTTCGCTTCTAAACAAACAATTACATAAAAAATATTACAGACTCGATTACAGACTTTATACATATGAACTACTGACATCTATGCACCAACAGACTCCCCCTTGGCAGTAGCTTCATATCTTGATCTTTCAGCTCTTGTCTTGTAATCCTGTATCGTCATGCGTGCACTCCTTCTCTAACACACACCGTGACTACTCGCTGATATTTCCTTGCTTCATCCTTCCAAGCAGGAATATAGAATATCTTCTTTTCGTTCAACGCTTGCAAATCAGCTTTCGATAAGTTAACAAGATGCATCGGGTCATACACCCTCAGCACTTCTTGTTCATCTTCGTCTTCCATCACGGCTTCAGCAGTCTGGCAATCAACGTACCACCATTTTAGATTCTTCAACACATCTTGAGGCATATTCTTCATTGGAACCTCCTTGATGCATCGGATCGGTTTGTACTTCATCACCATCCATGGCTTGCCGTCTGCTCTCAATCCCCTCTCTGTATCCTCCACGAGCTTTCCCTTTTGTGGCTTTAATAGTTCAAACTTCTTTTCTTTTATGCCTTCTTTCCACACTATCTTCTCAATCATTCTTGCCATATTGTTGTTACTTCTGTTTATCAGGCCCAACCTGGCCAAATCTTTCACCTCGCATTCCGGCAATGTATTGAGAGATCTCAACATTCTTTTGAAGTATTGAATGCCATCATAACGCTTTACCACAAACAACTTGATCTGTTCATCATAAATCCAACAGATAATTCCCTTCTTCGCCTCAGCATAGCCTTTGATATTATAAGTCTTCTTGAACATGGCTGGAACAGCAGGCTTCTTGGTCTTGATAAACCAATGAGCACAGCCTTCCTTCCACCTAGGCTGCTCCTCCCACTCAGTCTCATCCAACTCAGCACTCACATCGGCTTTCTCAACCTCATGGATCTCGTGTTCAACGTTTTCTTCTACTATCTCCCCCTCTTCTATTCCATCTTCAATCACAATCTGCTCACCGATCTTTTCAATCATATCACTCGGTAGCACATCTTCATCAAACAACACCTCATCACTGAACATGTCGTCGTCAAGCTCTTTTAGCGCATCGATCACATCATCTTCAACTAACACCACATCATCACCAGAACCACCAGCCACGTCAGTAGACTCCCCCTCAGCTGTGGAAGTACCAAGAGCTTGAGAAGTTCTTGGCAGCTCACCACCTGCATCTTTCGATGCATTGGGATCATCGTCTCGGTCATTCCTCTTCTTCGATCTGAGCTCGTCGCCCTTACAGCTCATCTCCCCCTGAGATGCCAAGAACTCCTTCAAGGCATCTATGATTTTCCCATGCTCGACCAGGAGGGATGCCTGTAGTTGATTTGCTTCCACTAGGCTTTGAATAGTCTTTGATTGTTCAGCCACGATCCGCTCTAGTGAAGCTATTCTTTCTGAATCTGACATTGGCGAAGGCGAGACTCCAGAAGCAGGCGTAACCGCAGGTGGTATCATACCTGATAACCCTGCAGCTGTGACGACCGTTGACTCCACAAAACGAGCAGCTACCACCGATTGAGTAAGCGTTGGAGGTGGTAGTGACGCGATCTCCGGAGTCGACGTCTGGATGGTAGTGGTGGATGGAATGTCAGCCGTTGATGTAGCCACCATGGTAACATCCGCAGCGCTTGTACTCGTCACCTGTACAGAAGAAGGAACAATGGACATACCAGACAGTGCGGCCGGAGCAAATCGTACAGTCCTTGAAGTCTCTCCAGCTCCCATGCCAGCACCTGTCCTCTCCCGTCTTGATCTTCTAATCAGCTTATGTATGTCTTCTTCTTCTTCCGACTCATCATCGTCTTCAGTTCTCTTCCTCTTCCCAATCGTTCTCTCTCTAGACACCATCAACCGTCTCCCCTCATTCATAATCTCGTCCAAATCGGAGTCAGCCATCGACGTAGCTGCTCTAGTCATACTCACACCCGAACTTTGTGCAGCTGAGACTTGCACCTCTTCAACTTGATCCATGTCAAAGTAGCCTTGACCTCCAAAAACAGCGTCAATGTCTATATCCTCAGCAGTCGATGCAACAGGCACAGCAGGAGCAGGAACAGCTTGAGTTGCTCTTGCCTGTTGCGGTTGAGGATCTCTGAACTCGTCCCCACCAGCACGAACATACTCTGGGTTAATTAAAAACCCAAATAGAGAAGTATGCCTGGGACGACGTTCAGGATTGCTCCTCGCACTTGACGTGCGGCATTGAGCAAAGATACGTTTGCTCACCGA
Organism: Bidens hawaiensis; assembly: GCF_021521415.1. NCBI lineage: Eukaryota > Viridiplantae > Streptophyta > Magnoliopsida > Asterales > Asteraceae > Bidens > Bidens hawaiensis. The sequence continues at coordinate 23,736 of NW_027498494.1, forward strand.
TTCGACGTATCTGATCGGGCGTCTCTGAGGTAGAGCCGGAGCCACATGGTTCAATATCATCTGTAAAAATCGTGGGTACATGATGAACCGCTCCCGAGACATCGCCCGTCGTTGCCTATCAATCTCGTAGAAGACCATTTGACTGAAACTATAACGCTTGTTATAGGTCAGTGCAGTCATGGCAGACTGCATGGTCGCACCCATACCATCCGTGCCCGCCTTCCTCCCCGACATGCACACGATCATGACGTGCATGAGGAAGCGCCACTGGTCTAGAAGGAAACCCTTCCTCCTTTGGGTATCTCCTAATGGACCAGAGTAGCCCATTCGAAGAAACGCTCCATCACGAAAAGGAGCTACGAACTCTGTAGGATCGTCTCGAGTCTCCTCACCAAACTGTAATGCCACCCGGATCTGTTCAGAATTGAACTGAACTACTTGATTGTTCACCGTTGCTCTCATCACCGGGGGCTCCACACGGCAGTCGTATTCAACCGTCTGCCAGAAGTCTTCGATATTCTGCAGAGATATCGGCAGCGTGTTTGTGATCGCATGAAAGATCCTCGAGCGCAGGAGGAACGTGATAATCTCGCGGTAGTCGTCCACACCGCTCGCCTCCGGGTCAAGAGTGATGTACATATTGTGACCCGGGAAAAACTGTCTTTGATTGTCACCATCATCGCCTCCTGCACCTCCAGCACCCGCTATCGCAGCCATATCTGCAACAAACTAACCAAGTTAGAACGACAAAAAGACATAGCACAAGTTCGCTTTGTTACCATGAGCGAAGTTGTGATAAACTCTGTATAGGCGAAGTTAAAGTTGAGGCGAAGTTGGGAACAACTTCGCTTCAGCTTTAAGTTCGTCTAATTAATATAAGTAAAAATGATCTAGGCGAAGTTAAAGTTAACTTCGCCTCATCACAACATCGCCTCAGGCGAATTTAAGTTCTGGGCGAAGTTACGGATAACTTCACCTCAGGCGAACTTAAGCTTCGGGCGAAGTTACGGATAACTTCGCCTCAGGCGAACTTAAGCTCCAGGCGAAGTTACAGATAACTTCGCCTAAACCCTAACTTCGCCTGAATCTGAATCGGCGACAGTGAGATTCATGGAACAACGTGCAGTTGATGATTCGGCTAGTTTTAGACGATTAAGCACTCGTCAACACAAGTTTTAAGGACATGTTGACGATCAGTTTAGTGTTTAACACGTAAAAACACAAGTTAAGAGAATCGGTTTCAAAACCAATTGGTTCGAGGTTAATAACCGGGTCGAAACGACCCTTGATTATCATGAAAGAACTTATAATATACGATAATACAACATCTCGAACCTTTGATCGGTGTGAAAATCGGAATAGATAACACGTAAACGAGGTTAAATCAAGTTCGCCGGAGAATAAGTGAAACTGTGGATATAAGTTCGCCGGAAATAAGTTCGCTGTGGATAAAGTTATGAACAGTTTGACCCTTAAAATCCTTTATATAGAGGCTCTGTTATACAGGCGAAGTTACGGATAACTTCGTCACAACTTCGCCGGTTCAATAACATCGCCTAAAAGTTCAAAATTTAACCCTTAAAATTTTAACAGTTGTCAATTAAGTTATAAATTGTCCTTTAAGAAATAAATAACATGATCAATTCTAAGTAACCAGTTAAAAAGCATAAAATTATCTAAGTACAAAAACGTAAACATTTAAAGTATAAGGGATCAAATTTCAGTCTTGCTAGGGACTGCTACGTTGTAGAAAAGATCCGAACAGGAGTCATACTAACTACGTGACTGTCACATAGATCCGTGTTTAGCTGTATTATGACATATAGAGACAGGTTGTAAGCAGGTAATATACTTAAGATGGTTTTCATCGTTTCTGTGATACGAGTTAGGTTCAATTAATCCTTAAAATTTAAGTGGGCAACAACTCAGAAATATTGATGCCTCCTATCTATCCTCAAAGCGTATTTGGCTTTCCCCAAGTCACCCCGAATTGACTTCGACCCATAGTGTCTGATTAAGTTGTAAATATTCTTGATCTGCTTCCCGTTCTTCTCTCTTACTCAAAGATTGTGAAGTCTCGATATTATCATCACTAATATGTTTTAGTAACTCCAAATATATATATATATATATATATATATATATATATTTTTTAAATAAACATAGACTTCAAAGTAGAAATTAACTGCAAGTCCCGTATCTGGATCACTGCAGTATCTTGACACTCTATCTTCACGGGAATCAGAACACACAATGGCTCGTGTATGACTGTGTAATCGCTTTTCTGCCTATCATTCGGAAAGATATACACGAAGACACGCAAAACTCTTAAGGAGTTTCCACATAAAATCAAGTAAATTTAGTTTGTATCACATCTACTTTTACGCACCATTAAAAAGTTACCATGACATACAATGATTGTCCTAAAGCCTTTTAAGCCTAATAACTTCACTAGCTAAGCACACAGAATTAGTATACTATCATTTTCCAAGGTTGGATCAATTTTCCGTTTAACATAGCTAACGAACTTCTTACGAAGTAACAGACTTGAAAAATAATTTCATTTCCCTTTTCTCTTTCAAAATTTAAACAAAAATCGCCCCGACCAAAACAAAGTCTTCAGGTAAACGGCTATCCCGAAGATCCAATGGATCAGCTGGACCGACCACATACTAGTATGTGTCCTTCTAACTAAGTATGATCGACTAATTTTAAGCGAAAGAAAGAAAAAATCATCATAAACCGCCCCGGTCACTATCAGTAATCTGGTTAATGGCTATCCTCAAAATCTACAAGTAGAAAATGAGGACCAAAACATATCCGAAGACAAGTCCATCAAACTAATGTAACCGACATAATTTTAAGCGATTAGTGACGTTTTTTTTTTTTTTTTTTTTTTTTTTTAACACAAGAAAAGCATGGTTACTCGGGATTGATCATCCCATTCAGTTCAATAAGGTTTTGAAATCTGGATTTGTCAAACGCTTTAGTGTATAAATCAGCGAAATTATCAAGCGTATCCACCTTTTCCAGAATTATCAGTTTCTTCTCAGCACAATCCCGTATGAAATGATGACGTATGTCAATGTGTTTAGTTTTACTATGTTTCACGGGATTGTTAGTTACTGAGATGGCAGCTGTGTTATCAATGCAAATAGGAGTAAGTAAGAAATTCAGACCATAGTCGCGCAACTGTTGTTGTATCCAAAGAACCTGAGAGCAGCAGTTGGATGCAGCCATGTATTCTGCCTCACAGGTTGAGATTGCGACTGAAGTCTGCTTCTTGCATTGCCACGACACCAATCTGCCACCATGAAACTGACATCCTCCAGTTGTTGACTTCCGACTCTGATTGCACCCTCCATAATCAGAGTCTGTGTAAGCGACCAGCTCCAAGTCTCCTCCTCTCGGGTACCACAACCCCAGCTTCGGCTTGCCCTTGAGATACCGCAGTATCCTCTTTGCACCTTTCAAATGAGATTCTTTTGGATTTGCCTGAAAACGTGCACAAAGACAAACAGCAAACATTATATCAGGCCTAGATGCAGTTAAGTACATTAAAGAACCTATTATCGCCCGATATTGAGTTGGGTCCACATCTGCATCACCGTCTACTTCAGCACCCAATTTGTGATTGACGCTGATTGGAGTATCATATGGAGAACTGTCCTCCATCTTGAAGCGCTTGAGCACATCATGAACATACTTTGTTTGATGAATGAACATCCCGTCCTTCCTCTGATCAACCTGCAATCCTAGAAAGAAAGTTAGTTCACCCATAGCACTCATTTCAAACCTTTTCTTCATGACGGCTTCAAACTCCTGACACATGGAGACTTTTGATGCAGCAAATATTATGTCATCCACGTAGACTTGAACCAGCAGGATGTCGCTTCCATCTCTTTTGAAGAACAACGTGCTATCAATTTTCCCTCTTTCAAAACCATTCTCGAGCAAGTAATCCGATAAAGTAGCATACCAGGCACGAGGTGCCTGATGTAACCCATACAACGCCTTGCTCAACCTGTACACGTGATCTGGATAGTCTGGGTCAGGAAAACCCGGAGGTTGCTCAACATACACAACCTCATCAACTATCCCGTTTAAAAACGCACTCTTTACATCTAGCTGAAACACCTTCATCTTTTCATAAGCAGCAAACGCCAAAAACAATCTTATGGCTTCCAATCTGGCGACAGGAGCGAACACTTCGTTATAATCAATCCCCTCTTGTTGATTAAAACCCTTCACGACAAGCCTCGCCTTGTTTCTTATAATGATCCCCTTATCATCTCTCTTGCACTTGAACACCCATTTTGTGCCTATCGCATGCACATTCTTTGGTTTTTCAACCAAAGTCCAAACTTCCATCTTCTCGAATTGAGCCAACTCTTCTTGCATGGCTTCGACCCACGAGCTGTCCTTTAAAGCCATTTGATAATTTTTCGGTTCAATCTGGCTTATAAAGCAGGTATACAGGCATTCATCGATTATTCCTGTCTCCTTAATGCTTGTATAAACACAGGTGTGTTCATTCAAGCTATTTCTCGTTTGTACACCTGAGGACACATCACCAATCACATTACCCAGAGGGTGATCTTTATGAATTCTCGTGGTCGGAACAGAACCGACATGCAAATTATCTTCCAAATTAGAAGAGATCTCATCAATGGTTGTTTCATGCTGAGAGTGAAAAGGATTGATAAATTCTTCTTCAGTTGAGGCAGCAGGGGTACCGAAAGTGTTTGATGAGGAAGGTTGACATTTGTCAATCAGCTGTCTTTGCAATAAATTTTCTTCCTCATCGAGTATCATCTTCGTCGCAGCTCTTTCTTCTTCTTCAGAAATCTCCAAATCCGGTACGTTAAATGACTTAAAAAGCTTAACATAGTCGAAAAGCTCAGCAGGTCCATTGCTAGGTTTTGGCGGTTGGTAACTTGTGATGTCAGTGTTACACACCACCTCCACCTTGCAAGTCGAAGTATTGAAGACCCGTCTGTTGGGAGTACCAACAACATAACCGACTAATATTCCTTCATCGGCTACTTCTCCAAATTTCGAATGTCTTCAAGATCAAACAAGGAGACCCGAATGGTTCAAGACCACTCAAGTTGGGCTTCCTTCCATGCATAAGCTCGTAGCAAGTTTTACCAAGTCTCTTAACGGTTAACACCCTATTCAGAACATAGCAGCTGTAGCAACTGCTTCAGCCCAGAACATCACAGGAAGCTTCGAATCTGCCAGCATAGTTCTGGCTCCTTCAATTAAAGTTCGGTTCTTCCTTTCAGCCACTCCATTCTGTTGCGGAGTATACGGAGCGCTGTATTGGTGTTCGATTCCTTTCTGAAGACAGAAGAACTCCATCTCAAAATTCTTAAACTCCGTTCCATTGTCACTCCTGATGAACTTAACTGTTTTACCCATGACGTTCTCAACTTTGGTAATCAAATTCTTCACCATTTGAGCCGTCTCATCTTTCGATTTCAGAAAATATACCCACGAGTATCGCAAGTAGTCATCAGTGATCACCAAGCAGTAAGAAGTACCTCCTAGACTTTTGACATTCACTGGACCGAAAAGATCCATGTGAAGCAGTTCTAGAGTACTGGCAATTGAGTTGACCTTCTTGGTGAGATGGGATTTCTTGTGTTGCTTTCCCTTCTTGCATGCAATACATTTGTCTTCAAAGTTAAAACTTTTCAAGGGAACGCCCATCACAAGCCCATTTTTGACAATGTGGTTCATCTTCCGAAGATGAATGTGCCCCATTCTCCTGTGCTATAGTTCGGATTCTGATTCGCTTGCTTTCGTCATCAAACATGATTCTCCCGTGGCCATTTCAGTAGACCTCATATCCATCACATACGTATTTGTATCACGTGGAGCTGTCATTACTATCCACTCGTCTGGTATCTGAAAACCAGGCTTCAACACGATCGCCTCATTCTTCGTGAAGTGAACAGTATACTCCTTATCACAAATCTGCGACACACTCAGCAGATTGTGCTTCAGCTCTTCCACAAAATTCACATTCTCAAGTGTCATCTTCCCATTTGACACCGTTCCTTTTCCCGTAATCCTTCCTCCACTTTCACCAGCAAAACTAACTCTCGCTCCCTGAACAGGTTTTAAGTCGTGCAAAAAGTATTTGTTGCCCGTCATGTGCCGGGAACAGCCGCTATCTACAATCCAAAGACTGTGGGTAGCCCTGTTCAACTGTTCCTGCACAATAAAGCAAATGATTAGAATCTAGGGACCCAAGACCAATTGGTCTTGGATCTATACATCCCGTACTTCTGCTTTCCAAAGTTAGCATTTGGATAATTCCTGTCAGTCCAATTAGGAAATCTCCTTGGAAATTGAGTGTGTGGCCTTCCAAACCTATGTGAATTGACAGTATTATATCTTACGGTTTGGTGATTAGCATTGTAAAACTGATGTTTGTTTCTTTGAAAACCTGAATTAGTTACGTTTCGAAACTTTAAAGGGTTTTCATTTTTAACAGTATTAAAATTACCAGTAGACTTATGCTCAGATTTAATAGGCCTCACGCCTCTGAACTTTGGCGTCAGAGGACAATCTGCAACAAGATGTCCTAACTTATTACACCTAAAACAACACCTATATTCCATTTTCTTTTCAAATGTTGTTTTGGATGTAGAGGCAGTGTTACCGGCCGTTCGTCTCACATAAGGTGGGACGTACGGGTTGAGTGCAGTATTCTTTTTAGGAGATTTATCTTTTTCTCCACCAGTGGGTAACACTACCTTCTCATTTGTCTTACCCGATTCGGACAAATTATCCGAATCCGATGAGACTGGACTCGTGACAGAAATATTTACACTTGAAACAGGCGAACTCGTTTCGCCACTACTAACACTTGGTTCTGGACTCGTAACCTTGATAGGAACTGTCTGAGGAACTTCAAAATCAGCAGATTTCTGTACACTAGGGTTAAAAGTGTAATTGTGGTTATACGGTGGTGGAACTTCGTGATAACCAATTCCTCCTCTCTTTGTAGAGGTACCTTGATCACTAACAAGGTGATCAAGAATAGCTGAGGAATTTCTGAACTGTTCTAGTTTTCGGTTCAGTTCCACCACTTTCACCTGGTGGTCAGCAATCTGCTTTTCTCGTTCAGCAATCAATTTAGTTTTTTCTTCTAAAACCTCATAACTAAGATCAATAACTTCAATTTTTTCAGCAAGTTTAGTTTTTAAGCTTTTAACATCTTTTTCACATGCCTTAATTTTAACTTTGTAACTGTTTTCTCTTGCTTTTGTGAAGTGATGATCTTCTTTAAGAGTTTTAAATTCAGCATCTAAACGGACATACTGATCAGTTATGGTAGCAAGTTGCTCAGACAAATTCTCACATTTAGTACAAATAGATTTAGAACTTACCTCGGAGCGTTGATCATTGTTATCTGCCATGAAAGCTTTTTCCTTACCAGTAGCTTTCTCTTCTCCGGTAGTCTTCTCACGTTCTTCATTCTCAACCTTAGCCATATTTGCCTGTTCACTATTTTCATTCAAATGCAGGTTCCAGTTGTATTCACCTGCTTCTCTGGACAGCATGGCATTGACTTCCTTAGTACTTCCAGTGTGCTGTGGAGACCGGCCCTGACCACGTTCAACTCTCTCGTTTCTGCAATCTTTGGCAAAGTGCCCGTTTTGTTGACAGTTATAGCACCTTACCTTGGACTTGTCGAACCCTGGCCTGCCACCAACAAACTTTCTCCCCGTTTTTCTCATGAACTTCTTCACTCTCCTCACTATCATGGCCATCTGCCATTGTAAATCCATCTCCTCCAGATCATCAGCATCGATCTGGTCGTAGTCTTTATCTAGCATCGCTGGATCAACCACCTTTCCTTGAATATAGTTTTCATAAGAAGCAATAAACGAAGCATAAAGGCCAAACTGCTCTTCAGTAGATTTGACGCTCATTGGCATTTTAGAGTAATTATTGCTTGAGGAACTTGAAGATCCACTACTCTGGCTTGCTGTCTGCTGAGTACCACTTGATCCACCCGCAACAAAGAAAACATCCCCATTTGTGTTTACTGACACATGCCCCTCCTGTGAAGAATTTGCACCCGACTCACTTTTCGAGTAGTAGGCGGCAGAGTCAGTCTTTGAACTTGTATTGGAGTTCACTTTCGCACCGTACATGCTCGGATCTTGAACCTGATCCATAGAGGTTTCCTTTCTTACCATATTAAGCTCAAAAGTTCTGAGCTTGTTGACCGCGGTTTCAAGATCATAAGTAGAGAAGTCCTTGTCTTCTCTCATCAGTACAGTATACATCTCCCATTTTGGTGGGAGAGCATCGAGAAGTTTTTCTACAATCTCTTCTTCTCGGTAGGAAATGGAGTAGTTACTCAATTCAGTCATTAGATGATAATATCGAGTAATAATATCATCAAGAGATTCGTTCTTTAAGTACTTAAAGACTGAAAATTGAGTCTTGAGTAACTTTATCTTTGAGGCCCGAATGCCTACGTTTCCTTCGAATCTGCTCTCAAGAGCTTCCCAAAGCTCTCTAGCTGATGTATACTTTCTGAAAGTATGGAGGATCTCCTGTGGAAGAGCCATTGTGATTGCAGCATGAGCCTTGCTTTCGGCTTCATACATCTTCTTCTCCTCTTCTTCCATTTTACTGTATTTCTTGATTTGGTCTCGACCCTCATACTCCATGATCGGTGGAATATATCCATCTTGGATGCATACCCACATTTTCGCATCCTGGTACTTAACATACTGTATGAACCGATCCTTCCACGCAACAAAGTCGGTTCCCTTCAGCAACCTTGGGGCCTTTGTAGCTGACCCCGCTTCAACTTCCATCTTGACAAGCTCTGAAATATTGATTGACGACATCCTTCTTGAAGACTAAGAAACCCGAAAAATTCTGAAATGTGCGAAGTTAGAAAAATTTCTTCGAAACAGTACTGTAGGCGAAGTTAAGTATAACTTCGCTTAAGTAATAACTTCGCTGGATCCTTCTTAAATTCGCGTAACTGAGTGAAGTTGAGAATAACTTCGCTTAGGATAAGCGAACTTAGAAAGTAAGCGAACTTGAAGAGAACTTCGCTTAACAAGGCGAACTTGAGAAGAACTTCACTGAGTTAGGCGAAGTTGAGGAGGTAGGCGAAGTTGTGAATAACTTCGCTTCTCCTTATATCTTCGCTGAAACCCTACGAATCCTGACGGCAACTTCGCCTGATGAACAGCAACTTCGCCTGACGAACTGAAACTTTCTGCAGATCTGAAAAACGGATTTTAACGACGATTTTGACGGTTTGAAGGCTTAAACACACTGGTAGGAAGCTAGAATGAGCAAAAACACCACAAACTCGTCCCGGTAATATCCGAAATGAAACGAATTCTACACCCGCGTGAATATCCCGAACCACACAATCGAGCAAATGCTCTGATACCAATTGTAGGTTCCCTGGACGGATCACACGAGATATCCCGATATACACAGGTGCGGAATCCCTGTGTAGATCGTTACGGACGTAGAATATAATCACACAAACACACGTACACACGATACGAACAAAACTCACGTTATATTGATAACCCGGATCGTGTTACTTACAGACTCACGTCAATAGACTCACGTAAACTGAAATCGATCAACCAAAACTCTAACTGACCAACTGATTAACCGTAAACAGTAAACTGCTTAAATACACGACAACTTCGCCTCAGGCGAAGTTGTCAATAACTTCGCTCGTTGAGCAAGTTCGCCTAGGCGAACTTGTCAACAACTTCGCTTGGTTAACAAGTTCGCCTAAGCGAACTTGTCAACAACTTCGCTTCTAAATAAACAATTACATAAACAATATTACAGACTCGATTACAGACTTTATACATATGAACTACTGACATCTATGCACCAACATTCTTCAACATATATTCGAGCAGAAAGAGCTCAATATGAGGCGAAGGAGATGGGTTGAACTTCTCAACGACTATGAGTGTGCTATTAAGTATCATCTGGGAAAAGCTAATGTGGTAGTTATCGCTCTAAGTCGTAAGGAAAACCTAAAGCCTCGAGAAGTTCGGGCATTGTAGTTAACTATGCATTCAGGGTTGCCGGAAAGAATTCGGGAGGCTCAGCATGAAACCTTAAAAGCATAAAAATTTGACTTCGAAGCCTTGCATGGAATTAATGGACATCAGAAGTCGAATACGATGGAATTCGGTACTACAAATCGGGCGGATTTGGGTACCTCGTTATGGGAATTTGCATGAATTGGTCATGGACAAGGCACAAAAATCTAGGTATTCTGTGCACCTAGGTTCAGATAAGATGTACTAGGATTTACAAGAACTTTACTGGTGGTCTGGTATGAAAGAAGAAATTGCTAACTATGTAGCAAAGTGCTTGATATGTGCAAAGGTAAAGGTTGAGTATAGAAAACCATCTGGTTTGCTTCAGCAACCAGTAATCCCAATGGGTAAATGGGAACAAATATCCATGGATTTCATAACCAAATTACCTAAGACTCTTAATGGATACGATACTATTTGGGTAATAGTGGATCGTCTGACAAATTCAACACATTTTCTAACCATTCGCAAGTCAGATAAGATGGATAGATTAGCTCGGATATATATTAGGGAAATTGTCGCTCGTCATGGGGTACCAATTTCGATAATATCTGACCGAGATGCTCAATTTACATCGAAGTTCTAGCAGTCATTACAAAAGGCGTTGGGTACACGCCTAGATATGAGTACAGCTTACCATCCGCAGTCTGATGGTCAAAGTGAACGAACGATATAGACTTTGGAAGATATGCTTAGAGCATGCGTCATCGATTTTGGTAAGAATTGAGAAACTCACTTACCGTTAGTTGAGTTTTCCTATAATAATAGTTACCGGAAACTCTCATAGTTCCTTTAGAGGAATTAGAGATTGATAAAAATTTACACTTCGTAGAGGAACCAATTGAAATTATGGATAGGGAAGTAAAAAATCCGAAGACATAACAAAACCCCGATTGTTCGTGTCCGTTGGAACTCTAGACGTGGACCGGAGTTCATGTGGGAGCCTGAGGATCAGATGAAAGAAAAGTATCCTCACTTATTCAAACCCAAAGATGAACATTAGGTACAATCTAAATTTCGGGACCAAATTTATTTTAACAAGGGGATGATGTGACAATCTGAATTTTTTTTCCTCTCTTTCCTTTCCAGCCTTGGAGCTGTATTTTCAGGTTAACTCTTTTAACAAGGGGATGATGTGACAACTGCCAATTTTCAGGTTAACTCAGTTAAATTGCGTTGACTATGTCTGTAAACCCAGTTAGTTCGGTTAACTACGTTAATGAACTCTTATACATGTAGCGTCATGTATGCGTACATTTAAGTTAGTCGTGTCGTTGGTGACCTAAGTAAGAGTAACTATTTGATACATGCTTATGCGATTTATAAGAAAGCCAGATAATTAAACAAGTTACATTGTATGTCATGTTACACGTATTATATGATAGATGTAATTGTGTTACATTCTTAATATGCTACATCATTAGTTGTTGTGTACTTATATGTTGTAAGAGAATTGAATAACTAAAATAACATAGCATATGATATATTAGATGAAAATTAACAAAAAGACTAGTACACAACATATGATTTCTAGAAAATGTTTTTAAAGCATGTAACATGTCACATTGTAATAAAACTGACATAACCTAAAGTTTAATTAAATTAATTATGACTTAATGATGGGGTTAATGATTGCGTAAATAACAAGGGGGTTAAAGCTTTTCCTTTGCCTCTCTCTATTGTGGCCGTCCACTTCACAACACACACACACACACTTTTATTTTCTCAAAACTCTTTCTAAAGCTTCCATACACAAGGGTTGTTTGGGGGATTCTTGGAACAAGTAGTGATATAGTATTGATCAAGCAAGTAAGTAAGCATGTTTAACATATATTTTTTTTTTGTTTCTTTGATTTGGGATTGTGGGATTGAGTATCCAAACACATGAAATCATAAGAATCAAAAGATGATCAAGTTTGATGGCTTTAAAAGAAATTTTGTGTCTTGTTATAAAAGAAAAGATGGAAACCTTTTGTACATAAATATTATTTTATAAATTAGTATGATAATGGAAGACATGAGATTTGAATATATAAAAATGTTCCTTGATATGGGTGTGATTCCACTTCTGGAATGTTATAAATTGAAGTATGAATCTAATCCAATTTGTCTTGCATCAATAGGACAAATATAGAATTTTTGACAAATATTTGTGTACTGTTGTGTGAAAATAGAGACTGAAATTAGGTTGTTGTAGAATGTGAATATTCTGTATGTTTGTGTGCATTGGAAAATTATAAGAAAAATATATGTTATACCTAATACTTGAAAGAATATGTGTGAATTATTTGGTAATTTAGTTGCAAGTTTTGATGATTGAAAACTTGTTAAGGATGATTAGCATATTGGTTAGAAAAAATAATTGTTGTTTGTAATAGAATGATTGTGGTAAATTGGATTTTGACTATATGGGTCAACTTAGAACTATTTGACTAAGTGGTTAGTCTTACTTGTGAAGTGTTTAAATTGGTAGAAATTAGACATAGTCATAGGATTGTACGAAAAGTGGCTAAGTACACATTACTTGATTGTTGTTAAAATTGTGACTAGGAGCATCATGTAATCATTCTAAGTCAATAATATTGGTCAAAAGTCACCAACGGGTCGTCGGTCATTATTTTGTTCAAAGGTCATATATTGGTCAAAGGTCAACATTTTGGTCAACGGTCAACAAAACTCAAATTTTAGTCTTCGGTTATCGAGACTTGGACTTTTTAGTCAACGGTCAACAACTTGGACATTTTGGTCAAAGGTTACACAAAAAGTCAAACTTTAGTCAAGGTCAACAAAAAGTCAAACTTTGGTCAAACTTCAAATAAACAAGGGAATTGTTTGGATACTAAGGGTTCTAGGAATCGCTTAGCAAATACTCATATTGCTTGTATGATTTAGGCACTAGAACAACTTTGACTTAAACAGTTGACTTTCAATTTGAACCGCATTCGAGGTGAGTTTCACTGCCCCTCTTTTTACTTACTCCGTTTGAGGGAGAAAGCATGCAACATACAAATTTTTTGGATAACTGTAGACTTTTTAATAACTCATGTGTACATAGTGAACTTAAACCGATGTCCCCCATGCACATTGGACCTTTAACAATTGTATATTGGCTGGGTAATGAAAGGTAGTACTACTGGGTCTGACGAACCCCCTAGGGGCTCTCGGGGGAGGGAGTAGTCGGGTGTCTCATTTACTAGAAACATACTAGTCTTATATTAGACTTCGTGGGTGGCAACAAACTAACAACTCAGCCTCGGTCACAATGGAACTTACGATAATGTAGCATGATTGCTAGCCAAATTAACTAGCGGTATTACTAATTCATACATTATCCATGTTTTATTATTTACACTATTACTTACTAAATGGTTTGTTTAACAAACTTGTTTTTAAACTCAAACCTGTGAACTCACCAACCGTTGTGTTGACCCGATTTAGCATGTCTTTCTCAGGTCGCTAGTATCAAGTGCACGGATAGGAGTTGCATTCATGGTCACTCATAAACATTGCATCATAACTTAAAACCTTTTTATTAATAATGTTATGGTTTGCGCATGTTTTGGGCGCCTTAGACTATTTGGTTTTGTTGAGGGATGTTTCCCGCTATGTTACGCTTCCGCTTATAAAAATATTAAGAAGTTAAATCTGAAATGGTTTTCCCAAATATGGGACAATAAAGTTTATTTAAAATATGTAGACGTTGTTTGTTGTAACTAATGACTGAGATCATGGTTTGTCACGCGCCTCGCGGTAAAACCCTGCATGTGAAAATTGAGGGTGTGACACTTGTGTTTCCTTCAAACATCTCTACCACAACATCATACATGGCTTTTGCAGTTGTGTGATGATTCACACTTGTTAATATTTCCCATGACAAACCTAACTTTAGCATTGACAGGGCCTTTCCATCCCATTTCTTCATCTGTCTTTCAAGGACCTGATTGCTGTTTCTTACTTTAATGGGATCATATGGACCATTCTTGATGGAGTTCCACATTTTATTATCATTGTAGTAGACTGAAGCTTCAAACAGAACTTTCCACTTGATGTAGTTTTCTTGAAACCTGCTTTGTGTCCAAAGCCACTGAAAATGAATCCAAGTTGTGGCACCGAAAGCTTTCTTATGTCAATCTGAAGAACATGAAGAAACTTGTTAAAGGAGAACATGTCATTGATTTGCCTACAAGGGAGTTCAAATTGGATGACAATTTTATTTTTTGTCAAAAGGGAAAGTAGCACAAATCATCTCACAAAACAAAAGTCAATTGATCAAATACTTGAAATGATTCACATGGATCTCTTTAGTCCTGTGAGTGTACCTAGTATTGGAAAGAAAAGATAATGTTTGGTGATTATAGATGATTTTTCAAGATATAATTGGGTTTATTTTCTAAACTCAATGGATGAAGCTTTTGAGTTGATTAAGAGCTGTGTAACAAGAATGGAGAATCAATTGGATGTGACGGTAAAGGTAATGAGAAGTGATAATAGGATGAGTTCAAGAATGGGGTAATGGATGAGTTTTGTAAGACCAATGGAATATTTGAATAATTCACTGCTCCTAGAACTCCTGAACAAAATTAAGTTGCAGAAAAAAGAAAAAGAACATTAATTGTAGTTGCAAAAACAATGATAGCAGATGCTTGTTCGCCTATAACATTTTAGGCAGAAGCTATAAACACTGTTTGTTATGTTCAAAATAGGGTCCTTCTCAACAAAAGTCAAGAAAAAACTTCCTATGAGATTTTGTTCAAAAGAAAACCCTACATCAAGTTTCTCAAACCCTTTAGTTGCAAGTGCTAATTGTTGAATACAAAGGACTATTTAAACAAGTTTAAGTCTAAATCCTTAGATTGTTTCTTTTATGGATATTCAACACACTCAAAGGCTTACAAAGTCTATGTGAAAGACCATCTGAGTGCTATTGAATCTTCAGATGTGATCTTTAATGAAAATCAATTCAACACTGTTGATGGGGCATCATGTCTATTTGATCTAGAAAAGTTAATCAAATCCTTCAAGTTATACCCAAAAGATTTGGATGAAACTCTATACAGAACAAGTGTCCCTGAAGCACATCAGAGAAGAATATTGACTTGGAAAAATTATGGTCAAGGATTGCCGAGAAGAACAATGAATATTCATTTACTAAGAAAGTACATTGCTTCAACATCACAACGGAATTTTGAGGAAATTGTTGATTTGAACCAGCAAGATCAAGAACAAGCTGACAGACAATAAAACTTACCTTGTTACAAAATTTGAACATTGAAAATTACATTGCTTCAATGTCACAACGGAATGTTGAGGAATGTGTTGATTTGAACCAAACATGAGCAGATTTGATCACTGAAGAACCTAATATTAATTACTCAAATCTTGATTCTACTATTTCTTCAGATCAAATTGTACAAACTTCCTTTGTTAAAAGAAATCATCATGCTGAAAACATCATTAGGGATATTCATGAAAGAGTTACAAGAAGTGCCTCTGAATCTGCAAACATTCGTTTGTACTCCTGCTTCCTATCCCAAATTGAACCCAAGAAAATTGTTCAAGCACTAAAAGATAACAGTTGGGTGGAAGCAACGTAAGAGGAGTTGGCTCATTTTAGAAATCTACAAGTGTGGGAACTTGTGGATAAGCCAAGAGGAAAATATGCGATATACACTAAATGGGTTTTCAGAAACAAAAGGGATGAAAGAGGCCTTGTAATGAAGAACAAAGCATGACTAGTTGCACTAGGATGCTTACAATAAGAAGGAATAGACTTTAAAGAAATATTTGCTCCAGTGGCAAGGCTAGAAGCAATCAGAATCTTCTTAGCTTATGTTGCCTCCAAGAACATCAGAGTATTTCAATTGGATGTCAAATCTGGTTTCTTAAATGGAAAAGTAGAAGAAGAGGTGTATGTCACTCAACCTCAAGGTTTTGAGAATCCTGAATATCCTAATAGAGTGTACAAACTAAACAAGGCTCTATATGGACTACAACAAGCTCCAAGAGTTTGGTATGTTGAGTTTTCAAACCAACTACTTGTTAATGGATTTCATAGTGGAGCCATTGATAAGACCATCTTCTACAAGAAATGGGGAAGAGATTTACTTTTGGTTCAAGTTTATGTTGATGATATCATCTTTGGATCTACTGATGAACATATGTGTTTGGAGTTGGAAGAAGTGATGAAGTCTAAGTATTGCATGAGCTCAATGGGAGAAATGAATTTCTTTCTAGGATTGCAAGTACAACAAAAGAAGGATGGTATATTCATTTGTTAATCGAAGTATGTGGAAGATATTTTGAACAAGTTCAAATGTCAAGACTTAAAGACTACTTCTACTCCAATGGACACACATGAAAAGATGATAGCTTATTAAAAAGGGGAGCCTGTTGATGAGCATGAATATAGAGCTAAGATTGGATCTTTGATGTACCTTACTGCTTCAAGGTCTGACAATATGTTTGTTGTGTGTGTGTGTGTGTGTGTGTTTGCAAGATTCCAATCATGTCCTAAAATGTCTCATATGACTGTGTCAAGAGAATTTTCAGATACTTGAAAGGGAAACCTGATTTGGGGAGATGGTATCCAAAGAATCATTCCTTTGATCTATATGCATACACTAATAGTGACTATGATGGCTGAAACATGAGTAGGAAGTCTACATCAGGTGGATGTCAATTCTTGTGAGACAGGATAGTGTCATGGCAATGCAAGAAGCAAACAACTGTGCCAATCTCTACTGCTGAAGTTGAGTACATTGTTGCATCTACCTACTGTGCACAAGTCCTTTGGATTCAAAATCAACTGCTGGACTATGGTTTGAATTACTTGAACACTCCTATTTTCATTTATAATAATGTTGCTTTGTTCATTGTTAAGTGCCCAGTCCAACACTCAAAGACCAATCACATTGAAATCAGACATTATTTTATTAGAGACTGTAGTGAAAAAGGACTAATAGAAATGAAAAGAGTTGATACTAGTGACAACTTGGCAGATTTATTCACCAAGCCACTGGATAAAACAAGATTTCACTTTCTATTAAAAGCATAAGGAATGATCAACTCTGATGAAGTCTGATTAATGGTGTGTGTTCAATGTGCTAACCGACTATATTTTGAAATGTCTTTATGAGTGAGTTGTGTTTTAGTTGTGAATATGTGTTTATGCTTAACTGATAAGTGCTTTGAATGACGATATATGTGACTTAGGTGTTTATGATGCTTAGGTTTGATTTCAGTGACTGTTGATGATACCGATAAGTATGTCTACATTTGATTTAAAATGATTAATTTGTATGCTTATCTGATATTTTTGAATATGTTGGATAATTTGATATGATGATGTGTTAAGACATGATAGATGTGTTACCCATTGCTTGTGTCAAAATTATTATTGTGTGTTAAACTTGTGTGCTCAAATGAATATTTTTCAAAAGAAGTCTTACAAATAATTTTTGACAAACTGAGCAAGATGATAGTGCAGAGAAATGATAAGATTATTCAGTTCAAAGCTTTATAGAAGCTTAAAAGGTTTTCAATGAAAATTGATCGAACCTTATGGGAAATGATAATAGATTGATTATTTATTCCATTCATATGGATTTAATAGGCTAAAAAGACTATTAGCGCAATCATTAATAAGTATTGTTGCTTTCCATGATGTCTAAAAACTAGGGTGATATAAAAATAATGAATATGCTAAGCTTAATGTAGAGATACATTGTTGAATATGCATGTTTCAAGATAAATCTCTCCGAATGATAAGCAGGACAGTGATTAACCAGTCATACACGAGCCTGTTGGTATTTGGTCACTCAAAATGAAACATGTTATGGATATGACAAAAAACAAATGTGAGAAAAAGTTTTAATTATCAACCAAAAGTTGAAAATGTTCACAGAGTTTGAAAGAAAATCAAACATGAGTGTTAAAAATAGAAATACAAATGTGGGGCATCATTATATGTCCTAAACACTGAGTGTTAAAAATAGAAATACAAAAATAGTTCATTATATGTGGTGGTTCACGGGATGCTCCAACTACTCATATTTTTCTCTTGTTTATTCGTTATTTAGTTTGGTCGGTTAAAACGTCATGTAACGCTCATTGGGCCGACAAACTATATTGTATTGTTAATTCATTAATTAGTTGGCACAATCAAAATGCCATGTAACGCTCATGGGTTGTCCAACTCAGTTGTTTTTATTCGTTAGTTTCGTTGGGTCATTCAAATTGCCATGGAAAGATCATCGGAGGCCAACATCCACAAGTATATTTCGTTAGTTTATTGTAAAGTTAAGTTAATCAAATAAAAATCTAAATTTTAAACTGACTTATTTCCTCGTGTAGTCATCACACATTAATCATATTGATTACATCATCTAATAACCATTTACGCAATGTACTCCCCTCATCTTATAATATTTTACTTTTAATCCTCATGATGTGACGCAAATCCCCAATGTCCTTAAGGCAATGTTATTATAAGTTATCTACATAATTAAACATTTTATTATTCTAATGTTTTCCTCAACTTATCATTCATCTTATAATCTTTATTTTTGGTCCTCATAGAATGTCTCACCGAAGTAACCATCGTCGTCCTCGGCATCAGTCGTCTGGTTCTCATGACCACCGCGAGTATAGCCAAGTAGTTAACTGCTGCAACCTCTAAAATAAAAAATCAATTTCAAAACATTAATACAACCAATTCAAATTTGTTCATTAACTTTCTTGATTGTTTTAATTCATTTACCCGTACTCATCCTCGCGACAACAACAAGCGCAAGTCTAATCATAAAATCTATGATGTTAATCAAATCAATCATCAACCTCGACAAAATCAAAGTATCCTGAGCAAGAAACTCTCCATTGGTATTCACTCGTTATACCTCACTAGAAAATTTGCATCATTCGCCTCAATCCTCATGTCGTTTTTGCACCCAATATAATCGCTTCGAGCATCCTTGCAAATACATGCCCTACACCGCCTAATGCACAAGCCGTCCCGCAACAGTCTATCTCTCATGCTCAACCTGATGCCACTACTACCTGTGCTGGCTCCCATTCAGGATACCCTAATCCTCTCAGCGATATGTGCTCTCAGATTTTACATACCAATCAAGTTCAAACTATAGTTACACCCTACTACATTACCCATCAAATCCAAACCTATCAACCACATGTCCCTCAAGCTCCTCCCACTAAGCGATATCATCCATACCTAACCCAAACTTATCAACTTCCGCACCCGCAAACTCAAGTTAACCAAGCCTACACTAATCAAACAACACCCTTGCAACCCGTTCTAGCTCAAGTTATTCAAGCAATGGCGAATCAACATAACATGACTGTTCAAGCTCGAATGGAACAAATCATCCAGGATGCTTAAATCCCAAGGTTTCAAGTCATGCGCAACTGAAGATTTAAACTACTAGAAGACTTTGCCGCTCGTCGTATCCTATCTTACTTAAATGTGACTTTTCTCCTCTGTATCGACTATTTAACAAACTTAGAATTAACGTTTTTATAAATTTTTGAGGTACCAATTAAGATTTTATATTATTATGTCCCTCAAGTAAAGTTAAATTTATCGAAGGGTTGTTTTATAAAGATTCCCCATTTTAAATAACCAAACTATAAACTTTTGTCTATTTAAAAGATGTCTCTTTTATAACTCTTTTCCCTAAAGGATTTCTGTTGAAATTATATTATCAAACGTTTATGTAAACCCACACGATAAGACGAATCATGTTGACCATCCGACGATGAAAATAATTATGGTCCGGAACATAATTATCGAAGTCCTCGCATGGAAATCATGATGTGTACGATGTGTGTCATGATATAGCATTGAAAATAGTCGGGATAACGGTACAAATGTGAAGATGATAAGGACATGGTGGATACGCCTCCGGTACATCCTATATATAAGTGCCCTTATCGGATTTGCGTTTGGAGCATTGTTCTAACTATTTGAAGTTCTGTGTTATGATGAAATTTACAAAATTTTATTTTAAAATTTTCCTTTCCTCAAAATTTTATGGTATGTTATAATATCCTTTAATTTCAGGACGAAATTCCCTAAAGTAGGGGAGACTGTAACATCTCGGGTTTTTGTAAATTAATATTTATTAAACATAACCCAACCCGCTTTTAGGTTCGGAAATTTTATCAAGAAAATATCGCTCCTATCGAGTTAATCTTATTTTATTAATATTTGGTATTAATTATTTAATATATTACAAACAACTTTGAAAATATTCAATTTTTACCCCTACACTATACTTTAACCTAAATCTGTTCCATCTCTAATCTCCAAGGACTGATCTGCATTTTCTGATTTTTATTATCCATTTACCCATTTATCCATCTCCTAAACCCATATATCATATCCGAATACCCAAACCTATGATTCGTATGATTTTTTGAATCTTAATTCTCGTTATAATCAAGGAATTGATATAGGATTATGATACCATATTGCCTAAACGAGCTCCACCGACGTATTGATTAAGGAAAATAAAATCAGTTTGATGCGAATTGCTTATTATACGACCCCGGCCTAACTCGTAAACCCTTATTCATTATAACCAACTCAATAATTCAATTCAAGCTGCAGACATTATTCTCATACCATCGCCAACCTTACGCCCTTATCCAATTATATTTTCTTAGCCGTCTACTTTGAGTTCTTGATCTGTCTTTTGGTCAGCGACGGGTTAATCTAATTGACCCTCAAGTATTCACTGTTTAAGGTAAATATTATATGTATTAGAATCGAGGATTCGTGTTCTGTAATAACCCTAGCATTAGTCGTGTTGCAATATCGCGAATCGATCAATCTTGATTGATCTAGGGTTCTTGTTTTATCTTAGTCAGCGTCTGTATGTTTATGTTTTTGTTTTCATTCAGTATTGTAACCAACTAAACCCCCTAGCCACTGGGTTAGGGTGTGTGTATTCATCGTTGTGACGGCCACCGGCGCAGGTTCGAGTCCCGGCTAGCCCTAATTTTTTTGTTAAGGGTTTTAATTTAGAATATATATATTGAAAATTCATCTTGTTATTTTATATAATAAAATATGGTATAAGTTCAAGTGTTTTATAAAAAGATGATATTTTAGATAAATACTATTATTATTTATTAGTTACAATATTAATTTAAAGGAAATCTTTATTGATAATGAAAGTATATAAAAATACATTTAAACGTATTTTTTAGTTTAGAATATAACAACTCTCTTTGTATAAATTATAAAGTTTTATTTAAGCATTTCTATGTATTTACGAAGCTAAATCATATTATTTACGATAAAACTTTAATAATAAAGTTTATAATAAATATCTTACTTTCGGAAGATTACACTCGATCATCAAATTCCGAATCCTCGATCTAGTTTTAGCTTTGTTATTCAATCCATATTTAGTTTCCCGCTATTATTGTTACTTAGGATTTCTCGTCGATAACTTTCGAAGTGCGTAACTCTTGTTTACTACCGTTCTTACCGCATTCGTTTATCTCTTGCTTATTTTTAAGATGAGTATTTCACTCCCCTTCTTTTACTTATTTTTAACTATTTTGTGGACATATGCGTTCATAGATATTTTCTATTATATAGTATCAAACGCAACTGTTTATCCTTGTGTGTTTATCAGTCTGCCTAACTTGCTATTTTGCTTACTTGCTTTATTTGAACGTTATTGCTTACTTCGGCAATCGATGTCCATTTTTATGGCAATGGTTTAGTCCATTCTTGGTAAACAATGTCCATTTATATGGATTGGTTGAGCCCTTTCTTTATAGTTTGATTGATTGTTATGTGCTATGGATTATCTGTATACCTCACATGAACAGTTTGCATTTTTACTTATTATTATTATTATTATTATTATTATTATTATTATTATTATAGTGCCTTAAATCTGGTGTTATATTCACTCAACCTAGTGTTGACAAAAACCTATTTGTGTTTTTAACGCATATGCAGGTTACCGTGTGACATGATTATCAAGATTGTTTGAAGCACCTTATGATGCATGTTAAAGAAGAAGATACAAGAATTTAATTTTGGATATTTATTTTATTTGTTTATTTATTAGTTTGATGTACTTGTCTATTTAATAAAATTTAATAGATATTGACACTTTTAATATTGCATATTAGTAACCTTTGAAAAGCTGTGAACAATCAGTTCACGTCCCGGCATTTCCGCCGTAGGTTAGGGTGTGACAATACCCTTTTTTCTTTGATCCATACTTGACATTTGTCAATTAATTATGACTTCTCACAATTTTTTATTTTTGATGGTCTTTATAAAATAACTCAACTATCTACAGGGGTAGAACTTGGGACCATCTAATAATGATGCAAGGGACCTAATCAATATATATAGGAGTTCTTATAAAGGCATTCTTAAATATATATTAACTTTATGTTAGAACCTATATTATACAAAAGAGAACGTGCATGACAATCAATTATGTAATCTTATTTTATAAGTAGAGGTAAAGTTAAAATAGTAAGAGAGACAAAAATAAAAAGTGTAAGAAGGATGTATGATCAAATAAAAAATTCATTAAAAATAAATTTAAAAAATAATAATAATAATATTATAAATCAAAATATAAATAAAAAACGAAAAAAAATTAATAACTAATATGTTTCCGCCATTTTTTCCGTTCAAAAAAACACAAAAAAATGAAAATAATTGACGAAAATACACAATGCAAAAAATTAAGTACATAATAACGAAAATAAACAAAAAAAACACAATTATAACTAAAAAAGACACAATAAATCGCAAAATATAACACAATGCCGAACAAAATATAGTACAATATGAAGTAATGATAACACAATATAAAGAAAACAAGACACAATGTTAAGTAAAAAAAACACAATCAATAACGAAAATAAACATAAAACACAATGATAAACAAAAATACACGACTTTTTTCACTCACCGTTGTGGTTTTTTTTTTTGAGAACGAGAAATAATGATGGAAACATTTTTGTGTTTTTACTTTTTTCGTTTTTTAATTAAATTTTGAGTTATGTTTTTTTTTAAATATTTTTTGAGAGAATTTTTATGTGACTACAAATCCGTCTTATACTTCTTATTTTTGTTCTTTTTTATAAAATAACTTGTTACAATAGAAACTTTTTATAAGCATTCATTAACTGGATTAATAAAATGGCATTAAATATACATCATTGATTTTTAAAATTGAGTAAATTTATCAAGGAATAAACGCGTCGAATTATTGATGGGGTACCTACTTTCCTAGAAGTTGAGCAAACCGCTCTTGGACTTAATTTGTTTATTTAGTAAATCATTGCTATCATCCAAACCATCCCAACCACGTTAATATACAATAAAATATACAATCTAGTGGTGTTTATTGGCGAGTGTGACTCTATGGTAACACAAATATACAATAAAATATATACAAACATCAATTTTGTTTATGCTTTTGAGTATAGTAGTATATGTGGGTATGAGCTGAGTTAAACCCGCAAAAATGTTATGTTACAAGCACGTAGGGAGATTGACCATCTCAAATCGGTCTCTATCAATTTGGTGCTTGCATCAAGCTTCGTCATGCCTCCTTCGTCGCATGAAGACTTGATCATGGCCTTAGTCAACAAATCGATCGGCTATTGATCCAGGAAAAATCAAACGTCATCCTAGCCAAATTCCAGTTTGACTATCTCACCGCCACCATGAACCAAATCACCGCTAACCTTACTGTCGCTCTTACCAAAATTTCAGGCACCACATCAATGATTATGGACCCAAAACTTGCCCTTACACCCCTAACCCAAACAACCCCACCACTACTTGTAAACACTTTTGAGACCTCACCAGCCCCAAAACTCACACTAGTACAAGAAAGCTTTGTTCCCATTCCAATCGGGGAACCAAATAAGTTTAAGAAACCGCTACCAAAGCCTACGAAATCGGTCACCATAGCAAAGAAAAGCACATTGCCACCATCAGCTCCAACTTTTGTTGCATATGCAGAACTCTTGCTGCCCTACATAGGTTACATAGGTTATAAAAAGTAGCTACCCATGTTCTACATCATGACGTCTTACACGATTCCGATGTCAATAATTTCAGCGTCTATTGCTACCACGACGTCACACGTCACTGTCAAATCAAATATTGCATATTATGCAGTGAGACGCGAGTGGCGACTACCATGGCGACATCATTCCGTCCTTGACGACAAGGATATTTTCAAGGGATCGGGAATTGATTCGATCCTTGCTATATATTAATATTAATAAAGTTTAATATATATTAATTAAGTTTATCTTTTAATTGGTTTCCTTATTATACTCTGATTGTATTTCCTTATTGTTTATCTTTTCCTACTTTATGTGTTTTCTTTTCTTATAGATTGTAATCGTTTCAAGAAGAAAAACAATAAGAAAAATTGTCTGAAGTTTGGTTTCTCTTCTTCTCTTTTGTTCTTGGAGCCTAACCAACCCTACGGTTCTATTGGGAGATTGATCAGCTCGAATCGATCTCTATCAGAATAAGTACTTGATAAAATTTAAAAGTTAAAATACGAAATGGGATCATATTTTGTTGTTTGACGTAATAATTTTTTATATATTTGTTGTTATTTTATACTTTTTATGGTTTAGTTTTGTAACATCCCGTTTTATCGTTTCGGTTAATAAAATAAAATATGAGTTATTAGAAGTAGGGCTTGTGTTGGGTTAAGTAATATGGGTAATGGAGTTGGGTTAATAAGAAAAGAAGGAAAAGACCATGGGTTTAAACCCATGACCCATGGTATAAATACCATAATTACCATTAATTAATTCATTCTCATCCATTACATACACCACCCAAAACACACACTTAAGTACTTTCTCTCTTTCTCCCTTTCTCTAAACCAAAACCAAGAAGAAGAATCGATCCCGACCCGAGGTAATGATAGTATGATATTGTATGGATCCAAACCCGCTAGATTTTGTCGCGAAACGACGAGCCGACACCCTTAAGCTGTTAAAGTCACGAGATCCGGGTGGAATCGGGTATGAACCGATGAAAAGATGAACTTAGGGGTTACCATAGCTCAAATCTGGATCAAACGGGACGAAAAACGGTGAAAACGGTGGAAAAAACTGAAATCACGCTTTTCCGGCGAGATCCCGGTTTTTCGGCGATGACGGCGGCGGAAAAGGTGTACGAGGTTAAGAGAATGTCAGGGAATATTCTGACTAAGGCTAAAGGGTAAACATCGTTCACATCATTTTCTCTCACTCATCACGTCTGCGCCACCTCAGAGCTAACTCAACTTTTCCTTCATGATTCAACCTCGCACCTCAACCCCGGGTATGCGTCATTCCGTCATTGTCCATCATTCTTCTTTTTTTATTTCAATTTTTATTTAATACAATCTATTATATTTAAAATATATAATAAAAATTATAATATTTATAAAATAAATTAAATTGCATACATTACAACAACAACCGAACCCAGTAAAATTCTCACCAATAGCATATCTATTAGCAGGATCTGGGGAGAGAAATATGTAGGCAAACCGTTCCTCTATCCCAAAGAATAAAGAGATTGCTTTCAAAGAGACCATCGGCTCAAAAAAACATACATATGAGACTATATACAAGAAACATGAATATCAACACTAGCCCACATGTCATAAATATAATAGTAATACTATATCAAAACAAAATTGAATATATTTAAATTTTGAAAAACGATTACATTAATTAAAAAAATTACAAATTATTAACTAAAAATTAGAAAAAGAATCTAAATATAAATAACTAAAAATTAAAACTAAAAACTAGAAAGTTATGTTAAGATTTTTGCCCATTTCTCGTTTCAATACCAACTCCAACTAGAGCTCTTCTCCTTGAAGATGGCTAAGATTTCGCGGTAAGAAATCGAAATATTTTCCACTTGGCCTCGTCTTTCCGCTCGGCCTCCGTTAAATGATCTTTTTCACTTGGCCGCCTCGTTGCTTATTTTTTGCTTCGTATTCTTCTTAATTTGCAACTTTTTAATTTCTGTAAACTCATCCTTCATTGCACCCAATTTTGGCTCCTCGATTATGTTTGAGGACGATTCATTTGCCTTTGCTTTTGCCCTCCCAATCGGGCTTTTCGGTTCAACCGGATCATCGCTAATATCCATAATAGGATCATAGTTATAACGAGCATCCGAACCAACCATGCTAAACTTTCAGGTTTTGGGCGTTTTAGTCGCTTCGCCGACTCAAACTCATTCGGCACTGGATGCTACTTCAGACAAACCAACAATTTACTAATCTTGTGGATAAAGAAAGACATTCTTATGTTTGGGTAACATATCTATTGTTTGCCAACTTGTAAGCATCAACGTCATTTGTATCATTTTTTATATTATTCTCGGAGTTGAGGTTAAATGTGTTAAACCATACTAAATTTTTAACCATATTGTAGGAACAATATTCTATATTAGTGTTAAGATTGTGTATGTCTTTATATTTGCTTTTAGTCGGTGTATTACATACCTCAGTACGTTTATTTTGTATGGACAAAATGTAAAAGTTGGAGAAATTGGACCCCTATATAAAGGGTCACTTAACCCATTTCTTTACAACTCTCCACAACCTTTTATAATTCAAAACCCTTTGGAAATAAAGAGAAGTTTTCTCTCTCACCAAACACCCAACTTCATCTTTCTTTCTTTTGTTTCTTAAAAATAAGATCCGAGTGTTGTTGGTGATTTCCGCTAGCTAACAACACGAATCATAATCCGAGTAAAGTTGTTAGATCCATAGAAAGTGAACCTACAAATGGTATCAGAGCTTTCGGCTCAACTTTGTGGTTTTCGGATAAAACTTTTCGGGTTTTGATCTTGGTTTTCGGTAGATTTGAGGTTGTTTTTGTTGTTACTCACTACATTTGGAGTGTTTTACATCCTAGAGATACCCGAAAATCTTCAAATCTAAGTTTCTGATGTTCTTGGTTTTTTTGTCCGGGTTCAGTTCCGGTATAAAACTCAGATCTAGGCCAATCTATTGGTTTTTAGGCTAAAGTCCTTTAGACTTTATTAATCTTTGGCTTCACATCTTCCCCAAAAAAATATATAAAATCAACCAATCGAACGTTGACTGGTCAACCATTCGAATTCTGGTCAACCAATCGAACGTTGACCGTTGACTTTGGCAATAAAAATTGAATCGAATCGAACCGGTGTTCGAGTTGACGTTGGCTTTGACCAAAAAAAATTTTAATCGAATCGAATGGGTGTTCGAGTTTGACCGTTGACCCGTTGACTTTGACCAAAAAAAATAAAATAAAAAATTGAATCGAATCGAATGGGGATTCGAGTTTGAACATTGACCTTTGAGCCGTTGACTTTGACCAAAGAAAAATAACCATTGAGAAATTTGAGTTAGCTTCCGAAAAGCTTAATGGAATAATTGGGGCATGGATGGGGTTTAATATAAAGACATTGAATAGGCTATGATAGTACCAAATTTCCACATCCATTTAACGACAACTATACTAGCCTTCCTCACGTTAGCTTTAATTCCCCACCTGAGGACGAAATGTTCTTAGTATTGGTCACGTGCCAAAACCAAAAACATTCGTTCCTGCTGTTCCCAAAACCGTTGATCCAATTCTTCCATCAGTTAATCCTAATGGTGGTTCATCATCTTCAGCAGTTTGTGTAGAAGAAAGTGGGTCGGTGGAAAGGCATGTTGAGGTGAACATATCAAGTTGTTCATCATCAAGTTGTAAGACTGAAGAAAATTCAAGTAAAAGCATTGTGTTTGAAAATGATAATCAAATGAGTACTTCTTGTAAATATGTCTCACCAAATAAAAGATCATTTTTTCAAACAACTAATCATTCACAAAGTCCTTAGTCATACAATTGTTTTTTAACAACTACTATGGTCATTATCAACAAAATTTTGTTGATTCATATTACACTAATGTTTTTGATGATCGGGGTCAATCATCAAATGTGTTTTATGATCATGTTCCTTTCAACGGATCACCTTTCCCACCACACCAACCATTTATAGTTTTGATGCGTTCTATTGTGCTCCTAGGAGAAAGTGTTGTTTTGTTTGTGGTCATTCTTCTCACATTGCAAGCACTGGTTCAAGCAACAACTTGATATTCAAAGGTGGCTTAGTCAGTCCCCAAAAGGTGCTTTTGGTAGCCCAGATTCAAGGACTGATCAAGCTGATAGTGAGGCCAGTGAAATGGATGTGAGATCCAAAGTCAATAAAGTAAAACTCAAGAAAAAACCATTTTGGAAAACTAAAAAGGATAAAATCAAAAACGATCCTAAGACTGAAAAGTCTAAGGATTCACCAAAAATAGTTTTAAAATCAAGAAAACAAAAGTCCAAAATTGCCAAAACCAAGGAACAAGTTTGTGCTTGGATTCCTAAGGACTGTTCTTCAGGCGATGAGTCGCCAAGAAATAAATTGTTTTCAGGAAATAAAATAAAGTTTAGTCAATTTACAGTCGACTTTCCAGAGACAACTAAGTCTAAGGAACTCATGTCCATTTAAACACTTAGTGCATATAGGGTCAATCAAGGAGGACTATCAAGGGTATTCGGTACTTAGATAGTGGTTGCACCTAACATATGATGGGAGACGAACCCTTACTATTTGATGCTAAACCATTCGATGGAGGATTCGAGTCTTTCATAAGCGACATAGGAGAACTACTAGGAAAGGGAAATGTTTCATACTTTGTACTTCAACAATGCCAACCTTGTTCAAATGGATCAAATACAACTTTTCGAGCGTTTCTTAAGTGATGGATCCAGCGTCAGCTGCTGGCTTTCGGTTTGAATCTCTTCAACTTTGTTATATGATGTGATAATGCATGCTTAAGATAGTCCATATGACAACAAATCTGTTGACCTTTTCACTAAAGCCATCGTTCAATTTTAATTAAAACAACCTATCTATCTTTTTGTATATAAAATTGTAAATATTTTTCAAATATGTCAAAATTTTAGAAGGATAAAATGAGTTAAGCTTAACTCACCAAAAAGATTTTCAGTTTCTTTAAGAAAAACAAAAATGAGTCACTTGACTAACCAAAAATATTTTGTACTTTATTAATTAATTTTATTTTATTAAGAATATCATAAATAGTTTGTAAAAGATATTCACTCGTTTAGAGGGAGCTTCTTCTTAGAGGGAGCCAGATAATTAAAAATTCTAAATTTTAGAAATTGATCCGACCTTTGGAAAATGATAAGAAATTATCTCTAACGATCCTAGCACATGAAAAGAGTCGATCAAAAGCCGACAAGATCATTGCTTGATGTGTAGATAGGCTTGAAAAATGAGTAAGTGTCATAGTAATATAAACTTAAATACTCACCTATGCTAATGGTTACACACTTATGAAGTGTTTTTTGAATCCAAAATAAGTCATATTGATGAGGCAAAAATGTTATTAGTCAGTCATACACGAGCCTGTTAGTGATTGGTCATAATAAAAAATTTTCTTGCTTTAGATTCAAATATTGAAATGTCAGAAATTATTAAAGCAGAAAAACTTCAAAGTGCTCAAAAAGTATTCAAAATCAACAACAAATTAAATGTTGATAATCTATCAAACAAAACGAGGTATATAAGACCTACGTGGCGTGGGGGTAAATAAGTAAGTCCTAAACACTTTATATAAAGGCTTGTAAGTCTGTATGGCATGTAAGTCCATGGTTAAATCTTTAATATTGTTTGAAAGAAAATTTACAAAAAGTTCAAATAAGCTCAAAATGTTTTGATCAATCATTAGGGGGTCGGAGTCAATTCGGGGTGATACTGATTAAAACAAATTATGCTCGAGGTATGATGGAGTCTGTAACATGTCGGATTAATAGGGGACCACATTAGTATCGTGCCTAATTGATACCTTAACATGTCACGTTGACATCAAAATACTTGTTAAGTTTAAAGTGGACAAAATATATCTACAATCGACTTTGGATTATTGGCATAATAACATCCAAATATAAGTGTGATCTAGGACGTTACCGATCAATGTGATTCCATGTTGTGATCTTTCTCGCAAAAATATTAAAGTCATTAGAAATTTCTGTAAAATATTATTGTTATATAATATTAATTTCATCTTTACTCCTATTTTAATTTTATTATTATCTTCTTTTGTTTTATTTATCATATATATATATTCGAAATACTATAATATATAAAATTGCCAAAAAAATTTTTTTAAGTTTTTATGTGTTTGTACATATTTTGTTAAATCTTTGTTTTATTCAAAATCATTGGTTTTGTTGTCAAGGTCGTTTATATAAAGTTCGTTAAAAACTAGGACTTAAACCAATCATTTACGAGTTGAGAGACTGAAATTGATGTTTTATGAAAAGTCAATATAAAATAAAATTTCAGATTTATTTTGTAAATACTTCAAACTAGGGCATGTTTCGAAAAAGAAATTCTTCTTTGACCCTCAAGAGGGTCTGTAAACGAATCTTAGTCGCTCTAAGTTTTGTGCAGCTGTACATGGACATGTAGATCAAGATCAAGTGTCATGGGATGTAGACACTGAAGTTGTCGATGCTGAAGCGCTTAAAAGAGAACGAGAACGTGACAGTTGGCGGTTGAACCTAAAAAAGGGGTTGATCGTGTTTGAAGATCAGTCGAAAGACAAAGCAAAGAAACAAGGCAACCAAAAAAAGTCAACAAAAGAAAATTAAATGTCGATCCTCCCGCATCTGATGCTTCTAAAATTTGTTGCTGCCGATTCTTCTCAGAAAATAAGATTGAAGTTCAAGTATTCAAGATCGGAAAATAAGAATTGTCCAAGATCCAATCTCGTTGAAGCTCTGGGATCAAGACAAGTCCTAGATTTTAAGAAATCAAGACGAAGCAATGAACTTGATAAAGGTCCTAGACATACACAATCCTAGAGGGATATTGTATGGCCAATATTCTATATTAGTATTAGGATTGTGTATGTCTTTACATTTGCTTTTAGTCGGTGTATTAAGTACCTCAATACGTTTATTTTGTATGGACAAAATGTAAAAGTTGGAGAAATGGATACCCTGTATAAAGGGTTACTTAACCCATTCTCCACAACTCTCCACAACCTTTTATAATTCAAAACCCTTTGGAAATAAAGAGAAGTTTTCCTCTCACCAAACACCTCCACCAAACATCCAACTTCATCTTTCTTTCTTTTGTTTCTTACAAACTAAGATCCTAGATCCGAGTGTCGTTAGTGATTTCCGCTAGCTAATAACACGGATTAATCCGAGTAAACTTGTTAGATCCATCCAAAGAGGACCTACACATATCCCTCCACTTTCCGTTTAGGAACCCTATGGCCAATAAGTCGGTACTTGTAAAATTTGACGAAACTTGATCGTGATGGCCTCCTAAAAACACAGCCCCGATTGTGTGTTACTTAATAACATATACATAAAATGTAAAATATAAACAAATTTTGACTACTGAGATCGTTAAAAATATAAAGTATGAGAAACAATACCCTTTAATGCATTTTCTCTTTCGCTAAGTACCCAAGCTTTTTTGTAGCGACTTCTCTTACCGGATTCCACATCATAATCTTTTCTTTACGGAATGATTCAATGGTTTCTTTAGTGCCTTCCGTTTCTACTTCTACTTCATGGGTTCGGCCTGGGATTCCGGCACCACCTCTTGAACATCTTCTTCGAATTGAAGGGTTTGAATTGAACGACCTTGTTATTCAAGGTATGCATCAAACCTGACCTATTGCTAAAACCGAACCATATGTTACTTTTTGGATCAACTTAAAATTGGGATCCATTTTTTGCTTTATAGAAACTAGAATTTAAGTGTGTAGAAAAGTATCGAAATAGAGAGTGTTTTGGTTGATTAGGTAGAGTGTTGTGGTCATAATTAATTTGATATATATATATATATATATAGGTAAGGATCCTAAGAGAACTCTTTGCAAATTGAGAACTTTGAGAACCATTTTGGACCACTAAAAACATATTTAAAAAAATATTTTAAAAAAATCATAAAACAAAAAATAATAAAAATTTTAAAAAAGTAAAAAAACCAAAATTCTTATATTTCATTCCGGTTTCATTAAAAAATAAAAAAAATAAAAAAACGTCGTATTATACACATATGTATAATTTTATTTAATCTTTAGTTACGTAATATACATATATGTAAAGTATCATTTATCTTAAATTATACACGTGTGTACAAAAAAAACATGTAAATGTACATATATGTATATATTATACATATGTATATATAATTTAGCTAAACCAAGTTTTTTTTTCTTTTATGAAACCGGGATGATAAAATAAGAATTTTGGTTTTTTTTACTTTTTTGATTTTTGTGTTTTTTATTATTTTATGATTTTTGGGTTTTTTGTGGTCCAAAATGGTTTTCATAGTTCTCAATTTAAAAAAGGTTCTCTCATGATCCTGATCATATATATATATATATATATATATATATATATAAGTTAAATTAATTTTTCTTAAAAAAAGTAACTGTTCAACGACTATGTCAGCTGTCTCATTTCACACGTAAAATGACAAGAGGGATTGGAGGGGGGGGGGGTAATGTTTTACTGGTCTCACGTATTGACCATATTGCCACGTAGGACTCGTGACGAACATTCACTGATCCACACCCTTAGCCTAATTAATCATTGATTCATGCCCTTTAGCCTAATTATTTAGATATCTAAAATAATTTGGTGAACTCTTTCACGCAGGGGCCTTCAGAATAAAAAGAGAACTAAGTCATATTTCCTTTTCAAAGAATAATAAGATATTACAACAATTATATTAAGCAACTTGTAGTTCTAATTTGCCACAATCGCTTGATTAATGTTTCATGAAGTGAAAAGACATTTATGATTAATGTCTGTGTCAACAACACTTTTGTAGGGGAGTGCAGGGCGATGGCGTTAGCCAGTTAACACTCGAAGGGAGGTAACGCTAAAGGGACGTTGCAGACTATGTAGTAGAGGTGACTTCAACGTGGATAGTAGGGTGCCCCAAATGTCAATCCACAACAACCAACCTAAGCGAGCCATCACAATTTTCAATAATCATTAGCTCATTAATGGTATCCTCTTCGATTACTCCCTCACATAATCTTGATTTCTCCCACTCAATAAGTAGCTCTGAACTAAAACCTAATAGATGTTCGACACACATGTGAATGATGTACATATTAATGATCCATTCAAGAATAACAAAGTAAGTTGTACATATGAATTGCTCAACGACTCAATGTCGTGGTAGGATCTTTGCTGCCCATGTGCATTTTATATTGTTGTTAATTCTATTATGCCAATGACATCTAATACAAGTGGTTGAGATGATGTATCTAAAAACTTTATGTTAAAAAGAGAGATCTTGGGTTATAGTCTTATCTGGGAAAAAAAATAAAAGAGGTTTCAGGTTGGATCAAAGTGTTTTCTTACATATGGTGAGTTTCCTCTTAGAATAGAATGGAGATGATCAAGTAGGTATTAGTAATCCAAATGACTGTTAAAAAAACTATTGTTTTCGATCTCCAATTTCATTATTTATTTCGTATGTTTTATTCATATCCTCTCTTTGAAACATCATAAATTCCAATATATTAACCAAAAAGTTCTTGTGTTTTATTTATAGTAAGGAAGAATACAAAAGTATCACTTTCCCCTTTATTAATTCTCTTGGTCTTGCATCTAATCTCGATCTTCGATTCCTTGAATCTTGATTTTTCACTGTTACCCCTCCTTTATTTTTCTTTTATTAATATCTCCCTCTTCTTTTACCTTTTCTTTCTTTCTTGTCTCACAAACTGTCACCCTCAAATCCATCCATCCATCAAATTGGGATCAAACAAGACCGAAAGGAGCACCAATCATCGAATTCGCTTTCTATTCTTTTATAACATTCGTCTCCACTCCCAATTTCTCGCCCTTTATCTTTCTTTCAATTTTTCTGTTTCACCATATAATTTCAAATTCCTCTATTAGTGGACATAACTAGTATTTATACATGTAAAATAATGCATTTTCCTTTAAACCTATATTCTACTAAACCTTTTAAAGTTGTGTAAAAACTATGCTATATTATGTATAGAATTTTTTTTTTTTAAGAAATGTATTATTTTGTAAGTTTAATAGAAGTTATATAAAATTATACCATAAATTACTAGTCTTAATTCATCAGTTACAACTTGCTAACAACTCAAAGCCGACATATTTTATGCATATAGATCAAATAGAACAAGTTTCCTCATATTCAAGACGTAGATGCCCTTCCTTAAAGTCTTGGTGTTTTTATTATAGTCGAATCTTACTCTTCTAATAAACAAAAATAATTATGATTAGGTGTCATAACCATATTTAATCCTAGCCTAATTTTATTTCCTAATTTTCTAATCTCTCACCTCATTTATCCTAACTATTCATGGGTCATGGGTAAAACCATTTTAACAAAAGGGTTATAACTTAGAAAATGAAGGAAAATTAGACTATGAATGTAAACCTAAATAAATTTAGCTAGCTCTAGAACTTGTGTCATACGCGAAATTTGTCAATGTTTAAATTAATGAAATTAATTATTTGAAACAAAAAAAAAGATACAAAATAAAAACATAAAATAATAAATGTTGATTATGTTTATAGTCTTAATAATACTAAATAATACATACTTGTGATAAAACAATAAATGTTGTATATAAAAAGATTTTCTCTAATTTGTAAAATTAAGATTCTATACTTCTTATTATTTGTACTATATAATTCATTTATTTCTTTCATTTAA
Organism: Bidens hawaiensis; assembly: GCF_021521415.1. Lineage (NCBI taxonomy): Eukaryota > Viridiplantae > Streptophyta > Magnoliopsida > Asterales > Asteraceae > Bidens > Bidens hawaiensis. The sequence continues at coordinate 58,680 of NW_027498494.1, forward strand.
TTTTGTGATTTATTTCAAATAACAAAGTTTATTAATTTTTATCATTTTAAAAAAATCTCGTGTAATACATGGGTTGAAAAGCTAGTAAACTAATATATTAAAAAGAGGTAGGCGGATTTAATTATATCGTTGTGTGTGAACAATTACCTAGAAAGCACACACTCTCACATGTCCTTTATTTGGTAAACTTTATGATATTCTAAACTTCCTTGTAACAATTTCCATGCAATATTGAACAAACTCGATTATTATTTTGTATCTTTCCAAATATATATTTAGAGTTCAATAAAAGAAAAAAACTTCTAAGTTCTGAACCAAGTTTTGTTTATGTATGGGAAGGTAAATCAAGGGAAAAATAAGTGTGAAATGGTTTCATCATGTTAACAAGTTGACATGTGATGCTTTGACGGGCGGGAATTAATTAATGATACGGAACAAGGCATGCATATTTGTAAAATGTTAAATATCAAGAGTAAGTTATACACTTAAAATCATCCAACTCAAACGGGTCGGTAAGTCCAAACTACAAATGAGTATATATTAGTTAATTAATCGAAAATTATGTCACGAACTAACACTCAATAAACAGTATCTATTTAGTCTTTTCAATTGATTGATACTTAGATTTCAAAATTTTGTTATCCGCTTCGTTTGATGGGTTGATTAACCCGATCTAGAATTTAAAATCTTGAGAATAATCTATATCTATACTAATTAATAAATAAAGGTTTTACTCGCCACGTGTCCTCGTGTTAGCCCACCCTTTTGATCAGTTCTTCATGTATATAATAGAAAACATGGATGTTATGATAAACCTACAATTAAAACATACCTGTCAAAGCAGAGAGGGTGGCCACGGCTGATGAGTAAGATCCAGACGACATGACAGTCAGCTTGGTCGGGTTCCCCTTTAGGATGTATATTTGTGATGGGGATTAGGGTTCTTGAGAAACTGAATAATAGAGGGAGAGAGAGGCTCACGAATTTGATGTGAGGGTTTAGGGTTAAGTTATCTGATGTTAATTAGTCTCTCCATATTTATATACATCCAAGGGGAAACCCTTGGTTAGCAAGAAAGGGTAATTTGGTCCATCAACAATTACCTAGCTAACATAATTATAAGGTATAAATTAATTAACTTTGATCTATTATAATATAAATGATCATGTAGGCCATACATAAATATACATATCTATATATTTATTCTTATATTCTCCCACTTGGCCAAATAATCATTTATTATGAGCATTAGATTAGTCTGCAGATTTTAACACTCATTTTAGCTTTAAACTTAAACTGGAGCAGAGAAATACAATCATTGAATTGAACATCAGCTCAAGACCCCCATTAATCATACTGCAGTCCTTGTTCAAAACCTAAGTAGTTATGATCAAAACTATATAAGTAAGCCCTTCAAATATTTGATTTGTATAATAATTTGTCTATATGTCATTACGCATGCAGAACATATTATGAGACATACAAAATCAAAACTGAGGAAATGTTATTAAATAAAATGTAAATAAGTACAATATGCAATTAAATAAGGTCTTCAGTAAATCCCATATTAGCACCATGTTCTTCAAAAACTTTAGGTGAGAGACCTTTAGTCATCGGATCCGCTAGCATATTATGTGTACTAATATACTCAATACAAAGTTTATTTTCCTCAACTCGTTCACGCACGAACAAATACTTTGTATCAAGATATAAACCAGCTCCAGTCGAACTGTTACTGTTCGAGAAATTAACGGCAGCTGAATTATCACAATAAAGCTTCAATGGTCTAGAAATAGAATTGACTAATTTGAGTCCGGAGATCAGATTTTTAAGCAACATTCCACAGCAGGTAGCATTATAAACAACTATATATTCTGCCATCATAGTGGAAGTAGTCGTTAACTGTTGCTTATGACTCCTCCATGAGATGGGCCCGCCTGTTAACATAAAGATATACCCCGAAGTGGACTTCTTGTCATCTTTGCATTTAGCAAAGTCAGAATCAGAATAACCTACCACTTCTAAATTATCACTTCTTCTATAAGTCAGTTTGTAGTCTTTCGTCCTTTGAAGATATCGAAGCACCTTCTTAGCTGCTTTCCAGTGTTCAAGGCCAGGATTAGTCTGATAACGGCCTAACATTCCAGAAATATAAGCAATATCCGGGCGAGTACAAACTTGTGCATACATAAGGCTCCCAACTACTAATGCATAAGGTATCAATCTCATTTGCTCCTTTTCAACCTCTGTTTTCGGACATTGGAATGCCCCGAAAACGTATCCTTTAACTACAGGAGCTGCAGTTGGGTTACAATGTTGCATTTTGTAACGAGTAAGGAGACGGTCAATGTAGGCCCTTTGAGATAATCCTAAGATTCCTCTGTCTGTTTCGGTGAATTTCGATGCCAATAACATTAGAAGCATCTCCGAGATCCTTCATGTCGAAGTTATGCGAGAGTAATCGCTTCAACTCATGCAACATGTCTAAACTATTACTTGCCAATAGAATATCATCTACGTAAAGGACAAGTATAGTAAACTTACTCCCACTCATTTTGATGTAGGTGCATTGATCCACTTGATTCTTTGCAAAACCTTGTTTATTCATGACTTCATCAACCTTTAGGTACCATTGACGTGATGCTTGTTTCAACCCATATATTGACTTCTTGAGCTTACAGACTAGATGTTCTTGACCTTCAGGTTGCTTCATGTACACCTCTTCGTCTAAAGTGCCGTTAAGGAAAGCAGTTTTCACGTCCATCTGATGCAGCTCTAAATCAAAGTGAGCTACTAGGTCCATAACGATCCTTAATGAATCTTTTCGAGAGACAGGTGAAAAAGTCTCTTGATAGTCAATTCCCTCTTCTGAGTGTAGCCCTTTGCAACCAATCTCGCTTTATAGCGTTCAACGTTCCCATTTGGATCAAGTTTTGTTTTGAACACCCATTTACATCCTACGGGTTTGACACCGTTGGGCAATTAAACCAAATCCCAAACGTCATTTTTTTCTCATGGAATCAAGCTCATCAATCATTGCTTTATTCCATTCAGAAGACTGATCACTGCTCATGGCTTCATTATAAGAGATAGGATCATTAAGCTTTCCGGCGTCAGCTTCAGTCAGGTAGGTAACATAATCATCAAAGTTAGTAGGTCTTCTGGACCTAGATGACCTCCTGAGTTGATTAGCGGGTTCAGCATTGTCTTTGTTTTGTGTGTTTGATGTGCCTTCATTTTCTGTGATAACGGGTTCTGAGTGTGGAGAAGGTGGTGCAGAAGGTTCAATTGCATGGGGTACATGAGGAATAGCCGGAGTTACAATAATCGACGAGTCTCCCCCCGCATCTTGTGTTTCTTGCAATTCTTCATAAGGGTTAGTACTGCTCCCACTGATCTTGTAATCCTCCGGGAACACGGCACGCTTGGTTTCTACAACACGAGTGACATGGGAAGGACAATAGAAACGATAACCCTTTGAATTTTCAGGATAACCGATAAAGAAGCAGGTAATAGTTTTAGGGTCAAGTTTCTTTAGGAAAGGGTTATAAAGTATTGCTTCAGCAATACAGCCCCATACTTTCATATAATTAAGACTCGGTTTCCTTCCTGTCCAAAGTTCATAAGGAGTTTCAGGGACAGACTGAGAAGGAACTCTATTGAGTATATGAACGGCTGCTTTTAAGGCTTCAGTCCAGAGAAATAGAGGCAAATTAGTGTTGGCTAACATACTGCGTACCATATCCATAAGGGTTCGATTTCTCCGTTCAGCGACACCATTTTGCTGAGGAGTACCTGGCATGGTATATTGGTTCACGATCCCATGGCCCTTACAAAACTCATAAAATGGACCAGAGGCCTGGCCCACATCAGTATGTCTTCCATAATAGTCACCTCCTCTATCTGATCAGACAACTTTTATTTGACGATCTAATTGTTTTTCAACTTCAGTTTTATAATCTTTAAAAGTTGTTACAGATTCAGATTTTTCTTTAATAAGATACAAGTACATATATCGGGAATAATCATTAATGAAAGTGATAAATGAAGTATGTCCAGTTATGCCAGCAATTGGGTAAGGACCACTAATATCAGTATGAATGAGTTCTAATAAATTAGAGCTCCTAGTGACGCCTTTCTTATTTGCTGATGTCATTTTGCCTTTAAGACATTTGACACATGTTCCAAAATCGGTGAAATCGAGATGTGGTAAGACTTCATTCTTCACGATGTGGGCTAACCGGTCTTGTGAGATGTGGCCTAAACGTTGATGCCACAACATAGAAGAAGTCTCTAAGTCTCGTTTCTCTTTAATCTTTGTGAGTGATTCATTAATATTATATGACAACAAAGATTTAGAAAAATTATCATCCGGTTCTAATCTATAACGACCACCATCCAAAAAGCCAAAACCAAACACTTGAGAATTTAAAGAAATAGTAAGTTTGCCACGACCATGAGAAACATCAAAACCGTCCATGTCTAACTTTGGTCCTGATACAAGATTCCGAGTAATCTCAGGAATATATAAGGTATCATAAAGTTTAATACATAAACCAGTTTTCATTATTAATTGTAAAGTTCCCACAGCCTTGACTTCAAGTTCTTTATCATTCCCCAGTCTTAGTGTTCTTTGGTTTCTTTCCAGCTTCCGGATTGAAAGGAATCCCTGAGTAGAATTGGTTACATGAACCATAGAACCAGAATCAAACCACCATGTATTAGCAGGAACAGTTAAATTATAGGACTCAAGTATCATAAAGAGATCATTACCTTTCTTAGCCAGCCACTCCTTAAAATCTGGTCCTTTGGCTTATGAATGTACTTCTTACAGAACTTGCAGAAGGGCTTTCCAGTGGAGTTCTGAGAGCTGGTTGAGGCACCTGTATTATTTTTCTGAACTTTAGCAAACTCCTTTCTTGGATTAGTGTTCTTCCTCTTCTTGGAACTGGTGGCAAGGTAAGCAACTTCAGGTTTGTCCATCTTCATACGCTCTTCCTCTTGCACGCACATAGCAATCAGCTCACTCATGGACCATTTGTCCTTCTAGGTGTTGTAATTGATTTTGAAAGCTTCATAAGCAGGTGGAAGAGAGGTCATGATGAAGGGTACCAGAAAACCGTCGCTGATCTACATGTCTAATCCCTTCAGTTTATGGGCCATGTCGTTCATCATCATAATGTGCCCACGAATGCCACTCCTTCCATTATACTTAGTAGTCACCAGTTCGAGAATAAGAGTACTAGCATGCGCCTTAGACGTTCCCTTGAATTGTTCCTCCACAGAAGCCAGATAGGTTTTAGCATTGTCAGAGTCCGGAATGGATCCTCTTATGGGCATGCTAATGGAGTTTTTCATAAGCATTAGAGACATGCGGTTACATCTCTTCCATTTTTCGAACAATAAGTGCTGAGCAGGGGTGCTTTCAGTGGTTAGTGCTGGAAGTTCATCCTCATTTAGAGCAAAGTCGAAATCTAGGAAGGCGAGATTAAGCATAAGAGAGTCCTTCCAGGCAGCAAAGTTATCTCCAGTTAATGATGTGATTCCACCATTTGGAGCTGTTATTGGAATTTATATGATAATGTTAAGATACTAAACTAGAAGGAACTTAGAGTGAACTAGGGGCAATTTAAACTAATGCAGGCATAAATAAGAACCATTTTAAATTATGAAGCTATGATAATTAATATCTATTATTAACATCAAAATAATAGATTAATGTAATTAATAAAATTCTACTTAAATAAAAGATAAATCACCTTTGAACAGAATTAAATTTTACTTAAGTATATGTGCAAAACAATTGTAACACATCACCTTTGGGCAGATGTGAAACAACCATTTTAATTATGCACGAGTTAGTTTTGCTTTGATATAAATGTATCGCATCACCTTTGGGCAGAAGTGATTCATTAAAATCATGTTTAAGATAAACTAACATAGCTTGTATTTAGACTTGAATGATATGTTTGATGTATCACATCACCTTTGGGCAGAAGTGTACATCATCATTCATTCAAATTAAGCTTTTATTTGTTTTGTAAAAGTGATAAATATGAATTTTAAGTATTTACAAAACATTAGTTTAGTTAATAGCAAACAAAACGATTAGCGCGGATCGAACTGTTCACGAAAATTTTTTTAGTTTCGGGAAATTAGTTTTCTGGTTTTAGTGTTTTCGGAAACTGTTTTAGCCGTAAACACATACACCCATAAGTTTATGAACAGTTAATAATGATTAATTTGAATTCTTTAGGGATTGTTTGTTTATCCAAGATTTGATTATTTTCAAAGTAATTCCTTTATTAAGTTTACAAAATTCGAAATATCTTTGTCTAAATCTTAATCAAAATTTAGTAAAACATTATAACAATCCAGATATTGAACCAAATTATAACAGATTTTCGAAAACTGTTATTAACATGAATAATCATTAATTTATCAGATTTCGAAAAAACTGTTAGTTTATATCAGATGCGATTTTTAAAACCGAAAAATTGTTAGGGTTTCTGTCATTCGCGATTTTAATAACGATAATATAATAAAACGAATTAATAAAAAAAAGAAAATCTATTAGGGTTTATCAGTTTTCGGATTTTAATCAAAACGATAAAAAAATAATACGAACTAATGAAAACCGAAAACTGTTAGGGTTTATTAGGTTTTAGTCCATGTCTTCCGGTTTAGATCCTGAGTTAAAGGAAGACATGAAGAACTGATTAATCAACATCGCTCTGATACCGCATGTTGATCAGTTCTTCATGTATATAATAGAAAACATGGATGTTATGATAAACCTACAATTAAAACATACCTGTCACAGCAGAGAGTGTGGCCACGGCTGATGAGTACGATCCAGACAACATGACAGTCAGCTTGGTCGGGTTCCCCTTTAGGATGTATATTAGTGATGGGGATTAGGGTTCTTGAGAAACTGAATAATAGAGGGAGAGAGAGGCTCACGAATTTGATGTGAGGGTTTAGGGTTAAGTTATCTGATGTTAATTAGTCTCTCCATATTTATATACATCCAAGGGGAAACCTTGCTTAGCAAGAAAGGGTAATTTGGTCCATCAACAATCACCTAGCTAACATAATTATAAGGTATAATTTAATTAACTTTGATCTATTATAATATAAATGATCATGTAGGCCATACATAAATATACATATCTGTATATTTATTCTTACACACCCTCCTTCTCAAAATCCCGCCTATAATCACAACCCTTTTACAAGCATTCTCGGATCCCTTACCCGCCCCAATATTTTATGTACGCTATAATCCAAACAAATAACTGATTCACAAACCCTAAATCATTATTCCAACCATGTTCACTCAGTTGTTGAAGGTCTTTACTGATTCACAATCTTATACGAATCTGTATCATCATGTTCCTAATCATCATTGTTGGATTGCCTAAGGTATTTTAATAATTTAGTTTGTTGTTTTTTCATTCCTTCGTTATATATAATATCAAAAACCCTAAATCAGTTTTCCTCTTTCAAAGTGATAGTTCAGGAAACGAATCCAAATCATCATCTACCCATATTTCTTGCTTCGATTTTCCCTAAATCATGATCAATCGTTCACGAGAAGCTCTGTTGCGAAGGCTTCACTGATGATCACATAGAAAGTCCTCTGTTTCATGATCTCAAGGTCTTTTATTAATCTCATTTTACTAATTTTGCACTTTAACTGATTGTATATATAGATTACACTGAAATTTGCAGCAAGTATATCAGGAATAACAAAATGTGGATTCTAATTTTGTCTTCTAGGTTACACACTAGCTATTTATTTTATTGAAGTTTGATATATATCCTTCATTGTTGTCAATGTAATGATCTCACAGTTGACACATAAAAGTTATATCATGAAATAGGTTCAAAACAACTTTTAATTATACGGTATTGAGTGTGTTTTGTTTAACCAAACAGTCATCCTATGTAATGACTTAAAACGAACTCAATAACAAATTAAAAGAAAAACAGGTTCATCGAGATGTTGATGTTCTTATTTTGTTTAAATGCTTTTAGTTATATGCAAGCAGGTTGATGTATATGAAACCTTGATGTTAATGTTCTTATAATTTTTTTTGCTGTAGTACTTTTTAGGGAATTTTTGTTTTATGAAGTATTATGCATAATATTTATAATGTATGTCCAGAATTTTGCATCCTTGTGGAAGATCTATCACATGATACTACACTCTTTTGGTTGTTAGATTTAATTTTTTTCCAAATTAAAGATTTATATTTATTTATTTTTACACATAAAAAAATAGCAAAACCGGTTTCTTATAACTTTAAACCAACACCGAAACTTGATAAGTTAAAATATTCAGATTACATCTATATCCATACACCCTTAAATGCATTGTTTATTCTTATTCACATAGATGAACTTCTAAATTATGTTGTGTTAATGTTTATACATATGCGCACACCTGTGGCAGGATATATGCTATAAAATTTCACCTTCAAGTCTGCATATTTGTTATGTATAATATTAAATTAGTATTTATGTTGTTTTGTATGCATGTCTTACATTTTCTAACATTTATTTTTTATGTTTATTTAAGATACTGATTCTAATTTATTTGTTTATTCATTTTTAGGAAGTACCAAATTCATGTCCGAATATGTTTGATGAAATCAGGAAGGCAACCGGGTATGTTCTAATCACTACAACGAGGGGGCGTCCCTTGGTCAGTAATATTAAAGATTGAACTTGTCTATAGTATATATATTTTTAAATGTTCATTTTTGCGTTTTCTGTGTTTGAAAAATCTAATTGGTATCATATCTTATCTAACGCCATCACCACCTTAGTGGGGTGGTCAAGGGGTTTTCCTTAAGAGTTACCATCTGGGGGCTCTCAGATTCAAATCCCGGCTCATGTGCATGCTCTAAAATATAGGCAACACAACTGGAAGTGAGATTCGAACTTGGGTAATAGGGTATGACAAGTATTATGACTATTTGGGAGAGACACTGCTGCCACTTCGACGTACTATAAAAATAAATAAATCATATATTATATAACGTTTATTATAAATAAATTGGTATCACTTCTTATACGGTTCAAAAGTTGTGTTTCTAGGTTTACCTAACCCATTTTGACTCATTTAACTTCTTGAGAAACAATTGACTTGATTGAATAATTTAATTCTTGCAAATAATTACTATTTTTAGTAACCGGTAGTTTTTCTATAACTTTTTCTATGATTTAATACATCATTTATATATAGAAATTATAATTATAGTATTATTTCACTCCCTAATTACAGTCCTCTAAAAACGTTTCCAAATAGCAAAACTTGTCAAATTATTTAAATTACAATTTAAAAAGCAAAATTGTATCTACTTTAGCAAGTTGACTCAGTCATTTAATTTCTGTGCGAACTTTAGGTGTCAACCTAAATTACATCTAATCCGACAGTTCAGTTACAAACTTATTTATGTCAACAACAAATTTCGTGTTTTATTATACATATTATGGAAATTTGATTAATAATCAAAATAATTATTATGTTTTCTAAGCAAACGATTATAATTCATTTACAGATTTCTAATTCTATAGTATTATAAATAGCAAAACGTGATGACATTTTTATATCAGATTTGAGTCCCCTGCACCTTTTTGTAAACCGATCTCTTGACCACCAGACTCCCAAATCCAAGTAAGTTTACTGTTTTGCTACATTGATAATCATAGTTTGCTATATTTTATTGAATATCACGCACAACTAATCTTCATTTCTCATATTATAGTCTTTTGTTATACACTAACGTCCAATGCCAATTATGATAACATTATGGCTAGCCAATCAGGTACTTCTTTTATTGCTCTCTATAATACACAGTATAATTGAGGCAAAACAATTTGATTAAATTCCAAGACCTTGATGTTACTAAAACAAAATATATAATTTAAGTTAGAGTGTTTAGACTGAGAACCTATAATGAACCCTGCGCAACATTTTTCAATTGAAATGATTATAATGGGAGAGGGAGGTAACTTTTCAACATCATTTTTATTTTTGTATATTCATCAATCATAACGAGATTAAACTTTCAGGGAATGAAACAAGACGAGTTCAAAACTTACTTTCCTAAGTTTCAGTTAGTATTTTTTTTAATAGGATACACTTGCTGAATATGTGCTAAAAGTCAAGCCTGTGTAGAATACCCAGAAAATCTCCTTTCGTTGGAAAACATCATTGATTTGCCGATTTATGATCAATGTATTGTTCACAAAAAGTTATTTATTTAATAATTGTTATGTTTGTACCTTTTTTGTTTAATAAGCAAATATGTTTACCATGGCTTTTCGTTATTAATATTTCAAACGTTTTGGAGTTATAAAATTAAATTTTTTAAACCCGTGTTGTACACGGGTACCTAACCTAGTGATATATATATATATATATATATATATATATATATATATATATATATATATATATATATATATATATATACAACCTTATAATTCAAATAATGCAATAAATTTCAAATGACTGTGTTACATTTTCCAACAAAATAATTAACATCATAAACAAATCAACCCGTTATCAATAGCACAGTTGGTGTCAAAATGAGTGGTTCCATACACAGGAAGTTCATCACATTCGCTCATAATCGACAAGTGATCAAGCTCGAATAAATCTGAACTTACATCACTTCGAATATCATCATCATCATCATCACCGTCATCAAATCTATTCCCACACATTGTTGTCACATTCACCTTCGTAATATCCGGGTCACCACAAATAAACTTCTCGCCACACGGACGACATTCCTCGTCGATTATGACACTCACCGGATAAAATCTAACGGTCCTTCGAACCCCATTATTAATCCTCTCCCTTGCTCTTGGAGAGTTCTTGCTTAAACATGATCTTGTATACGAAGGAGCCGATGAACATGCAGATTGATGATCATGCGATGTTCTTTCAATCTTGACGGTTTTCAAATCTTTTGGCTTCTTTAGATGAACATTGGTGAAAAGCGAATTGAGAAAACTAGTTATTCGTCTTCCGGGTGAGATTGGTTGCCCGGTTTTTATCGGCTTAGGCCGAAAAGGACGAAAACAAGAAGGTTTGTGTGATCTAGAGATTGAACTATTATAGAAAAAAGAGTCATTATAATCTGCCATTGATGAAGTCCTTCTTCGGTGTGTGGTGTTTGTTTTCACATCCATCCATTTCTGGACCAAAAACGCTCGCTGGAGAGTTGCTATCGCCATACCTTCGTCTTCCAGCGCACTGCAGTTGCTAGCTCGTGTTCTACCGCCCCCTTCGCCGACACTTTGTTTAGTTGAAAGTTTATCTTCACCGGCGTAATCCATGGAACGGTAGATTTCATCAAGTAGGGTTGAAGAAAAGGATGGTTTATTACGGTTTTTGTTTGTTTTGTTTTCTGCGACTGATTTGTGACTCCATCCATGCATTCTGGTGAGTGAAGAATGATTGAATGGACAAGTGGGAGTTTGTTTAGAGAGAGAGATGACGAACAGGGTGGAAGAGATGGTTTTATAAGGAGAGAGACTACGCGTGCATGTGGCAGTGATAAGATCATTTTTTAAAGATTACAATATGGCAAAGAAACTGATATATGATATAAAATTACCTTTAATATATATTATATTACTAGGTTTGAAACCCGTGTATTACACGGGATGGAAAATAAAAACTACATATAATAATCCTTGCTTTAAATACGATTAAATCATAACAATAGTTCATTTTCATAATTACGTCATTATAAATGAATGCCATAAGAGCAATGGCTCGTCACTTTGAAGATTGGAAATGACAATTTACATAATTTCATTTTAATACAACAAACTTTTGGAGATTATGAACAGCATGAGCCAACAAATTACTTGAATGCCTTACGATATCCACTTTGGGCTAAATAAAGCATGCTGCGCTGATGGTTTCATCATAAGTGCTACAATCAATCCAAACATCCCCCTGTAATCAGCAATTCCAAATCTATCTAATGCTATAGAATCAATGTAAAATGGTTAATTTTCTCTTGCAACATAAAATTATATGATTTTGACCATTTTTTCTTACACTATGAGAAGATAAAAAATAGTTACTTTGACATAAGGATAAAATGGTCATTTTCCCTTACATCATTAGATTATATGATTCTAGCCATTTTAAAAGACTTATACTTAAAACTTAAAAGGTAAAAAAAAAGGTTACTTTTTACATAAGGGTACAATTACAATTATCAGTTAGTGTCTTAGCAATAGACAACTTATAATCTAGAAAGATTATCCTTTAAACCTTTCAATTGTGTCACTACTTTATCAATATTCAATTTTGCTACCATAATAGCAAACATAATTAGCTAATAAATAGAAACAAGTCATACAATTATCGAAGAATATGGTCGCTAATTAGCTATGATTAAAAATGTAAATATTGTAACAATGTCTTACTTCAGTCATGGAGTCTAACTCTAGATGCATCATACATAACATGCATTAGTGTCTATAATGACCTTTTGATAGGATACCTGCAAGTCTACAACACAGTTTGATAAGTTACATGAAACTTAAGTATTTTGAGAAAACCTTGGCCAATTTATAAATATTAGTACTAAAAGCATACTAGCAGCCTTTGAAACGCAAATATTAAAAATGGAGTATCTTGTCGATGCACAGAAAAATATGCTTACATCTAATGACACATTTTTTTTGTTGCAAAATTAGAACAATCCTTAGCACCAACACCATCCCTCCAACCAAATTCAACAGGGATTATAAGTTTCACTTGATGACAACTCATTGCATTTTAGATGTTCATATGTGGAAGCAATCAGCCTGGTTTTGTGGTTTCACTCTACATAAAAATAACTCAAGGGGGGTATGATTCAAACTGTGAATACATTTCTTAAAGAACGAAAAACAATAGTGATGACAACTATAAATTGGTGCACACATTCTAAACTTTGGAGCCAGATTTCCACCAAAATAAACTCCCCAGGTTTTGTATTATTAAAACATAAAAATCAAATTTGTATATACTAAATAGCAATCACCCTAATAAAAAAAACTTATATGTTTAATAATAAAATAGTCAGTTAAGATAAACGATTGAAGCAGTCCCTTGCTATGCTAAACAGAAGATTCATCATTCATACATTAATTATGATTACCTAATTGTGATAAAGAATAATGAAATATGAAAATACCTATGTGTTAATGTGTCTCAAGCTACATAATGATTTGTTGATGGATTTATCACTAAGCCATTAGTCACATTGGTATCCTTGAACAACAATGAAACTTCCATGTTCTATAGCAATATGATGATTCTACAACAAATATCAAAATCAGATAATCTGACACACACACACACACACACAAACTCCTTAATTTGACAAGAAATAAAAAATAAAAAAAATGAGATGTCTCCATTGATTATATTATTTGAAATATTTTGGTCACAAATAGAATCGTACTTATTTACTCAATACCACATAATCACTAACCTAAACCCCAACAACGGTCGCTTCCACCTCAATTGGATCTGCCATTCGATGAATATGCAGCCTCAACCATCCACAACAACTGATGAATAAATCATTACCACTTTAATTGTACATATTTATGTTTTTAAGACATATTAAACTGTAATATTTATGGTTAAAAATACACATGAACACAAAACGATTTTATGTTTATACCTAACATTAAATTGAAATCAAAGAATTAGGGTTCATACTATTCGAATCATTTATTGGATATCGTCGCTGATGATTCCCCTGTAAGATGGATTGATTCACAGTAGGAGATTTAAGGCTTTAAAATACTATTGAAGATTAAAAAAAACATACCTAATTAAATCGAGCAGTGACAAATATGTTGATTCTAGATTCAGAATCGTTTCAGTTGATTGTAAGACACATGGCTTACCTTCACAAGTTTTAGCAAGGGAATTCAAAGAAACCAAATAATAATGCGACATTGGCAAACCCCTATGAACCCTAACCTAATAAACAGAAGAACGATGCGTATAAGAGGAAATTAGGTAAGTTTGTGATTGGAAATTAGGATGCATAAGTTACGGAAGTTAATTCCAGCAGTGTTTCAAAAATAAGGCGGTTCAGTTGGAAGATGTCTAAAAACAGGACACGTGGCACAATTACAATTTTGTATATTATAATAGTAGATACTAGCTTTTATCCATCATAAAACATGTGGTTCATAATACATGGTTGTTTTACATATTTTCTTTTTTTAATTTTACTTATTGTAAGAATATTAATAATATATTCAGGATTTAATAATGAAAGAATTTAACAATATATATAAGATGTTTTAACCCACTTTAACAGCTATCTGTTTTGATAAGACCTACGATCCCGTTTATTTTTATATTATAAAATTGTTTCTTACTTTTATAAAAGATCTTTTTTTTTAAAACCAGATATTATATTTAAGCATATACCTATTTTATAAAATTTTCATATACAATATATAAACGAAATCTTTAAAACACTACTAGAAAAAAGGCCTTCCTTGACATACACACAATGACATGCGTCAATTTATGACACGCAATTGTGCGAGTCATTAAAACGAAGTCATAAACTTTTAACATTAGAATATTTATGACACTCATTTTTGTATGTCATTGAGCAAGTGTCACAAATTACAAAAACAAGTCTGCATGTCATAGTTGCGTGTCGTCTTTCACTCAAATTGAAAAAGTTTTAATCCCTGCCATATATGAAGTCATAAACTTTTAAAATTAGAATATTTATGACAATCATTTTTATATGTCATTGAGCAAGTGTCATAAATTACAAAAATAAGTCTGCGTGTCATATTTGTGTGTCGTCTTTGACTCAAATTAAAATAGTTTTAATCCCTACCATATATGTGATATACATCGGGTTAGGTTTTTTAAATGTTGGTTAATAAGGTCACATGCTTACCTGCATCGGAACCCGAAGACCAGGTTCGACACAATCGAATCGAATCACGGGTATGCCATGACTCGCTAGTTAAATGGGTCATCCGGAAACAATTAGCCAAATCACTCAACTATGATCCATCATGGCCATAGCCCACGTTTTAACATGTAGCAAGTTATTATTTTAGATCATTTTTCAAATGCTATTTTTAGTTCTATTTTATTTTTATTTATTTCAATTTGCAGTTCTTTCCATTACCCTAGATTGTAGCTAGTGGTGTACCCATGATCTATTTTATTTCCTATGTATTTCGTATGCAACAGTAATGAAAGCAGTTGGTTTTGATGAAAAAAAAAATATTTGTGTTAATTTTCTCTCAATGGATTTTGAGTTGAAATTAATTCTCCAATGCTAGTTCAAGTGTAACAACTTGAATGGTGATCTTTGGAATCTAATCACAAGTTTAGATGGTGATTTCTGTATCCTAAACGCGTGTTAGATGCCCTTCGGTTTGGTTCGGTGGTGTGTCTGTATCCAAAAATGAGCCGTTGAACTATCCTTTGTATTCCCAAAATGACATTCATCCTTCAATATTGAGACTTCATAACAAATTTTAACATTCAATTCACTTATTTTAAACTCCTCATAGGCAAAATTTTAATTTGCTCCTAAGCAAAAAAAAATTAAAATACATATTAACTTGTAATTTAATTATCAAATGTTTCATGAATGTTTCGATCCTTAATTATAAATTATGTTATTTTCAATTTAAAACTTATTATTAGTCAAAAGTTTCCCTAAACGCAACCACGAGCTTCCAAACACCCGTATCCCATCTCATACTACCATCCTAAATCAAACCATCCTTACCTTTCAAAAGTTTTCCGCGCACTCATATATTTCCTCAATATGAACGAAACCTAACACATCAACGTTATACCCTCACCTACTCAAACCCTATGCAAGCCCAAGATATACAAAACTCAACCCAACTAAAGGCCCTAACTACCGACACTTTTACGCCACGAAAACCTATCAAACTTACCATCCAAATGCTTCAAGGACACGACAAACACATTCACCAAATGCCTTGGACATAAACAAACCAAAGCTTACCCAACTATGACTCAATATGTCAAATCACAAACCATGTCGCCACACCATTCTCATCCAACCATAGGGTTTGATATCAAAAGTAACAACCCCAAACACTCCTTACAAAATACATGAATAGACTGAATCTCAACCCAAGCAAGCCAAGATCAAATTATCCAACCCATCAACTTAACCCGAGCTCAAATAAGCAAAACGCCACCTATTAGCCCAACCACTACTGACACAAATCATCTAAAGCCTAACCCACTCAAACGACCTAAACTCAAGAAACCTCATCAATCCAACTCAAGAAAACCCAATTATGCAAGCCAACCGAAACACACTTACTCCTCACCAAATTTCCAAACCATTCACTATTCGAAGCCTAAAACCCCCCCATACACACGCAAGCTTCATTTTTTCCTAATTTGTTTATGTGTGTATATATATATACACACACACAACTAGTGTACTTATAACAACCTTATGTGTTCAAATAATCACTTTTAAATTATAAACTCTTTCAAGATTAACGATTTACATATCGTCCAAATCTTATAAATCATCTTTCAAAAATCTAAGATTTTTCATGACAACAAAATTCTATTATGCAGACTTGTTTTCAAAGAGATTATTAAACGATTATATGCGTGTTTTCAAGGTTTTAAATGTTGTCAACTAAGGTGATAAATCTCTTAATAACTTTATTAATATAAGGTTTCATTTTAAATGTCGAATTCGAGATTTATTCAATAACAAATTACAACTTTCACCATCTTGCATAAACTCAATGACCATGAATCTATAAATCTTTTTGGGACGCATTTATAAATACCATATATACTAGACCTTGTGTCATGAGTTTTGTTCAATAATGATTTACGCGAACTATTACCTCTTATTATTGTAAGCATTATTTCATAAATATTTTTCATCACAACCACTTTATGTATACAATTTCCTTTGACAATTTAACTTACAAGATTTTCATTTGATAGCAATTTTAAATGTTTCTCTAGCTACGCGCTACCGCGATGCTTTGTTATTATGTACATTTCTTAGAAACAATAAAACGACCTTACTTAAGACCTCATTTTAATTTTAGTCTATTATACGCTACGCGATTTACATATTTCGACATTAAATTCGAGTCTCACAATTATTGCGATTTTCTTTTCATTTGATGAGATCTTTCGATGACAATATTATGCACATGAGATTTCATTTTTGTGTTTTGATTTTCGTGACCGAATGCAAACTATTCAATAACAATTTGCGTAATACTTTCAAAACCTTGACTTTGCTAAAAATCTCGTTCACTTATAAACGATATTTTCATGACTATGTTATTTATATTTGAGCATTTATGTAAACACGATTCTATACGTTATTCTATATCATTTAATTTAATCTATTAACGGCCTATGTGTGGCTGTCTACAAGTTTTGGCGCTATTAAAAACCGTTATTATAATGACGATTATATATATGGTTTCACAATAGTAGCCGTATTCACGTTTTATCACATTTCATCGATTATTTTGGTTGTTAATCAAATACTATTTTATCTTTATTGATACACGTATGCGTCACCCCAAAGAAACTCACCTCATTCTCGTGATTTCACACAATCGTATTCTCAATTACTTATAACCTCAAGTTTGTACACGTATGAAACTCATTGTACGATGTTATTACTAATTGTATCGTTGTTTACCTCAACTTTACGGTTCATTTATCGGACTTCTCATTTTTTTTCACTTATCGGATTTCATCCATCGGTGTTATTTAGTGCCTCGATGTATCGACTTGACAATTATCTTGATGACTTTTGACTTCAAATCTCATTTCATATTGGTTACCCTAAAATATTTTTTTTATTATTATTTAATTGATCGTCCTTACTTAATTTAAGCCGAATCGGTATTTTCGCCACGGTTTAAATTCTAAGACTTTAAATAGTTTCATTTATGTATCCGATTTTCCTACTTATTAGAATGTCAATCTCGAAATTTTCAACCTCTAGTACTATCTTTGTCAATATTGGTAAAATTCAATGAATTTATTTACACATCTATTTTAAATATTTCAAAATATATATGTCTTTTAAACCACATAATGGGACGAACCATGTAGACCATACGACGATCGAAATAATTATGGGTGCACACTTAATTATCGAAATCCTCGTATGGAAGCCAAAGTAAGTGCGGTTGTGTGCGATAACTCGGACCCGAGAATGATAGCGGAAGAACGATAAAAATGCGAATTATGATAAGGGCATGGTGGATACGCCGCCGGTACATCCTATATATAAGTGCCTTTATTATGCTTCTCATTTGTAGCGTTTTTTTTCAAATCATGCAAGGATTTGACGTTATTCTTTACTTAAAGATTATTTTTTCTTCTTTGTTTTTTCTCTCATGCAATTGTTTTACCAAAAGCGACATTCGTTAGTTATTAACTATTCTTTGATTTTATTTTAATTTCGGAACGAAATTTCCAAAAAGTTGGGGATACTGTGACATTCGTCAAATTCGGATTTCGATTTTCTTTCACATTTTATTTTTAATAAATTATACTTCGAACCCGCATTGTATTGTAAACCCAACCCGGTAATTTTAGTAATCATTTAAGTCGATCTTTAATTTTTTCACGTACTTAGTTCATCAAAACCCGTCATGTAGGCGTGTACTATCGTTGTTCATTTAACATAAAATTAGTTTATGAATTGTAAGGGGTAACACTTGCCATTTTCGAATCTATATTATCATTTCTTAAGTTTAATACCCTTTTGTAAAATATTTAGAACTTGGAGGACCTTTTGTGTAAATATGTATTATATAAATAACAAACAAATCCTAAACCTAACCCACTTCTCCTCCCAGCCGCCACCCTCTTGCCGTTTTCCGGCAGTCGTGATTTTCCGGCGGGAGGCCGGCGACGGCGATTCCAGCCACCCTCTCCCCCCGTAACTCCGACACCACCCCTCACCTTCCCTCCCTCGGTTTCCGGCATCTCCATCACCCTCAGCCGTCCTTCTTCCCTCTCCGGTCGCTTTTCCGGCGACCGGAAAACCGGTAAACCCAATCTCTCCCTCACTATCTCTCTCTCTATCTATCACTCTCTCTCTCTTTCACGTTTTCCCGTCACTCTCTCTCACTTCCTCCGTCCCTCTCTCTCTCCGTCTCTCTCACTCTCTCTATCTCTCACTCTCTCTCCGTCTCTCCCCCTCTCCCTCCCTCCGGTTTCTATTTTCCGTCTCCGACAGGTTCGGCTCAGGTTCTTCCCGTTGTAGAGCCATGAACATATACACGTCTAATAGGTAGAGTAATTTGGGTTTTATTGTTATCAGTTTTCATATATCAATTATCGGATCTAAATTGTTAGTAATCGGTTTTATGTATCGGTTATATTCTTTGATACGAGTTGGACGGGTATGGAGTTGTTTTGTATTGGGAAAAGGATGAACAGCCGGGTTCGAGTCTCATCCTAGATCGGTTTTGGTGTTATTTTTATACTTAAACAAATTTTTGTTACTATTAGTACTAATATTACTATATAAAAATTATTATTAGTATTATTATGTTAAACTTACTATTATTTGTATCCATTATTAATATTATTATTATTATTATTATTATTATTATTATCATTATTCTCATAAATATTAAAGTTGTTATTATTATTAGTATTATCTATTAAAATCATATTTTTATCATTAATTATTAGCAATAATATTATTATATTTATTTTGTGAACTCATTTAGAAATCGAACCAACATTGTGTATGGTATCATTATTTACTATCAATATTTATTATTATTATTATTTTTATCAACAACATTTTAATTAATACTAAGATCTTTATTCTTTAACTATTATTATTAGTATTATACTGTATTAGTATTATTAATAATAATTATTGTTATTATTATTATTATCATCATTATCTTTTATATATATATATATATATATAACATATCTTTTTAGAATTATTATGTAAGGCCCCGAACCCGGTGACCCTACTTTAGCGTCGGATTTACTCATAAACACAGTTCTTCAAATCAGAGTTTATTAAAACTTTTCGCGGAATATAAAACATCAATCATTTGTTACAAAACATTAAATCTTTTCTTTGATACCATAACACAAAACTTTATATTTAAAACATCTTTACTTCTTTCTTCAGATGCCAGCCGTTCAATCCATGCCGTGTATCATCCTCATGCTAACTCTATAATCAGCTCACCTGCGTGCATACTAAAAGTCAGCTACGCTGAGTGAGTTCTAGTTAACCAGGCAACATACAATTTTATTCTCATATATTTCTTAACGTATCCGAAGACACATATTTCTACCTTAACCTCGTATAAATATCCATAGGAGGATCATCACGTAATATCTATTAAAAGAACCTTTACCATTACCATACTATATAGAATTTCCATAGGAGGAACACTCTGTATACTTTCCATAGAAGGAACACTTTACTATCCATAGAAGGAACCCTATACTTTCCATAGAAGGAACCCTATACTTTCCATAGAAGGAACACTATACTTTCCATAGAAGGAACACTATACTTTCCATAGAAGGAACACTATACTTTCCATAGAAGGAACATTATACTTTCCATAGAAGGAACTCTATATATATCCATATAAGGAACACTATCTATAAGTTATTATTTAATATCCATGTAAGGAGCTAATCACTTCCCTTGACGATACGTGCAATATCCGAAGATCGTTCACGTACCGACAAGCTTCCATTCATAATGTTTATACATCATCCTCACATTACATACAATATTAATATCTTTATTTACATCCTGACAGTACGTGCAATATCCGAAGATCGTTCACGTACCGTCATGCAATCAATCATATCTATCACATATATCATACACGGCATACACTTACCATTTAAGGTAAGTGTATTAACTATCACATTGAGTATGCACACAGCCCCGAAAACGTAACACATAAATGGGGCTAGAAACTCACCTGAACACGGTTACGTTCACAGTTAATCGTAATCCCTTTCTTCAGTTGTGCACGGCTGACTGTATAACAAGTATACGTATCAATTAACTATCACTTCTCATAATGTATCTCTATCCTTATATGACCCACAACGAACGGGGGTCCGGGGGCAGCGCCCTTGGCAGCGGGGTCTAGGGGCGGCAGCCCATAGCAGGGTCCAAGGGGCAGAGCCCCTGGCTGGGGTCGAAAAATTTTATTTCCATTAACTGTCTTAACACATTTTTCATTAGATTTTAAATTTATTTTCTAAACGAACTTGGCTTTAGGCGAAGTTAAACCTCAGGCGAACTTAGCTTTAGGCGAAGTTAAACCTCAGGCGAACTTAGCTTTAGGCGAAGTTAAACCTCAGGCGAACTTAGCTTTAGGCGAAGTTAAACCTCAGGCGAACTTATCATCAGGCGAACTTAAACCTCAGGCGAACTTGTCATCAGGCGAACTTAGCTTGCAGGCGAAGTTCATCAGGCGAACTTAGCTTGCAGGCGAAGTTCATCGCTTGAAGGCGAAGTTGCCCAGATGAAGGCGAAGTTGCCCAGAAGTCCGCTGTTTCGGTTTCTGATCAACATTTCGGGCGATTTTAACACCCTTGTTAAGGTTCAATACCACCCACTACACTTCCCAACCATTTTCGGTCGTTTATACACTAAAAGCTCGGATCTTTAAACTTCCAAGATCAAGAATCATACCTTTTGAGCTTGTTTGGATCTCGTTTATCTTGGTATCACCACTAATCTTTCTCTCTTACCCGGACCTCGCTCGATCCTTCCTTCTTTCTCGGCCCGGCCGGCGGCGGTTTTGGGTGTGTTTGGTGTGTGTGTATGTATGTGTTTAGGAGAGTGGGGGAAATATGAAAGATATTTTGGGATTTTGGGGGTATTTATGTCTCTGAAATCCCATTCTCATTTAACCCATCTCAATTAATCCAAATCCATAACCAACGTCCATTACCCGACACTAGCCCGACCCATACCAACTCCTACTCTTTTATTTATTTCCTGATAACCCGAGTAAACTTTCCCTCTATTATTAAGTAATATAATTAATATTATCTTGAAATTTCGGGATGTTACATATTATTATCATTATCATCAATAATATTATTATAAACTTTATTATCAATTCATTTTTTATAAAACGAACTCTTGATTTAAACATGTCTTGTTTCTATTCATAGAAATCATTCCCTAGATTTATGGCGCTCAGCTCAATTGGTAGATGATGTAAATGGTAGGCGGATTGAGGCTATCGTGGCAAGACTGGAGATACATGTTACTGAAAGGTTGATTAGAAGGTGCTTGGAACTTCATGATGATGATCACAACCCAATCAACTTCAGTACTGCTCATTTGCTAAGAATATTCGAGCAAACTATGGGATACCAGGAGACAGTGCACGAAGGACAATTTCAAAAGGGCATGTTCCCTATTTTATACAGATTTTTGATCCACCATTTTATCCAAGGGTTTGCCCTGAGGAAAGGATCTTGGAGTCTGATGAGTCGTGATTTAGCTAACACCACTGTTGCTATTGTCTATGATCTACCATTCAATTTCTCCAAGATGATCTTTGATAGGATGGTAGGCATTTTAAAGAAGGCTGAAAAAGACAGACTTTTAGCATATCCAAGATTACTGTAGATATTGTTGTCACACCCTCAAAATCCACTAACGGAGTTTTACCGTCAGAGGGTGTGAACTAACAGGATCGGAATCATTAGTTATAATCAAACCATAAGTAAAGTTTTCAAACCACGAAAACTTTTAAGCGTAATTAAGTGCGGAAGCGTAAAGCCATAAACCAAGTGCTACGTAACGCAGGACGACTTAAAACCCAATTAATAATAACAGCTTAAAAATGAGTTTGCATAAACATAAGCGTTCAAAGTAATGCATGATCCTATACCGCGCGCCCGCCTCGGCTACCTGAGAATAACATACTAAAAGTGTCAACACGGGGTTGGTGAGTTCACAAGTTTATATCAATAAAGCGTTTGCGTTTGGCGTTTTGCGTTTTGTGTTTAGCGTTTAGCGTTACCAGATAGTGTTAAATCAATTATATATCTATAGGTAGCTAGCCTATAAAGCATGTATTACTAAGTGTTCGACACCGAAGCTGACTGTTTATCATGTGCCTTGCCACCAGGTCTATCCCGACCTTGGTAATGTGTTTAGTCAAGATTACACCCGCTCGACCTCCAGTCGAGTTTAGCGTTGGGTGGGGTTTGTCAAACCCAGTAGAACTACTCAACAATGACTCGCTATTTTCCAATACTAAACGATTCGATGTGTGAAGGACTTCAGTTGTTTCGTTTGCCACTTAGTCTTTACAAGTGATATATAATCTAATAACAAAATCTAAAGCGTTTCGGAGTATGTATTCTCCCCCAAGTGAAAAGCGTTTAAAAGAGTTAAAAGGGGAACGTGAAACTCACTGTTTGCGAAGAATTCCAAAAACGAGTAAACCAAAGGACGCGCGTCACAGAAAAATCCTCACTAGCGTTCTAAAACAACAAATGAGATTTTCTAAGTGTTGGAACTATTATCGAGTCTCTAAACTCGGCACATAATACCTATGCATAAAATTCGTTTCGTGTTTCGTTTGTGAATTGTGTGTGTCTCAACAAACACATTCGTGATACGTTACATGTGTGAACAACTATTTACGTGTCAAGTATTAATAGTGTACATTTAAAGCAATTATTCCCCGCAAGGGCAATTTGGTCAAAACATAACAATTATTTAACAATTAGCACGTTTCATGTATTTTCACAAAGTTCAGCAGCTAGTTTCATCAAGACAGAATTCTACTTGAATGATTACTCTATTCAACAGATCATAGCATCTCAATTAATTCACTCAAAATCGTCACAAATGCATAAATGAGTTAGGTTTCCAGAACATATTTTATTGTATTTTTATTCCACATAGATTTCTCACAATGATCAAAACATTACAACAAACTCACAGCAGTCAAAATCATGCGCAACAGAAAGTTATTTGTTATTCCCGTTAAATGAAAAATCCAACTATTGCAAGACCAATTGGGTTAGGTTCTTAACTCAACACGTTAACTTCCAGGAGTGGAACCAACCATTTGGTCTTGTAGTTCATGAGATATGATAATTACAAAACAACCTAACAGCAGGTCTCACAATTCTGATTTGCACTTCAGTTTTGTAAAATAATAAAAGTTAACTTTTACTCGTCCAAAAATTACAAACTTGGACTTTATAGAAACTAGACTCAACTTAGTACCATGTAGTGTTAACAACCTTGACCAATTTCCACATTAAAATTTAGTTACAGTTGTCTAAACATAACTTACAATCTGTCCAGTACCAGTTTTGACCTTTAATCACATTTAAATCATTTGAGCAACCAAAACACCTCCAAATTAGGCGTGGTTGGGTTTTATGGAAACTAGACTCAGAGTACTACCTCTTAGACTCATAAATAGCTCAGTTTGCTTTTATATTTAACAAGTTACATGTCGTTCAAGTTTAACAATCTCTGCTGTCAAAACTCAGCAAGCACAAACAATCGTCTAACATGCATCCTAAGCATACGACATAACTCCAACATGCAATAAACATCATTAATCATAAAAATCAGTAGTAACCCTCTAGGGTTTACAAACAATCAATGATTTAACATTCTTTCACCGTTCAAAATCACATATGATCATCTAAATCAATAACCAACGCATAAACAATCATCATCTAGCATAAATCAAGCATAAGAACACTTAATACATGATATTCAATAATTAGGGTTTCATGTTTATACCTTAAAAACGCAGAAACAACCAAGAGAAAGGTGAGAGATGCTTAGAAACGAGTGTGGGATGCTCCGATTACGAGGAACAAGATCAAACGGGTGTGATATGAGGGTGGGTGTTGGCTGCCGTCGCAAAGAGAGAGGGGAGGGGGGCTGTCCGATCGGGTATAGAGAGAGAGGGAGGGAGGGTTAGGGTTTATTAATATTATTTAATAATAATATGTTACACATAGGTCCCTCAACTTTTAAATATTACTTTTCTAGCCTAAAGTAACTTGTTTGCATCTTGAGTTAGTGTTTTAAATGATATTATCAAATAACACATAAGCCTAACACATAATTATCACATAACTATTGTTTGGATGTTTTTCGTTTATTCACCAATGATTTGCGTCAACTCGTTTGCGTTTCGGTGCAATCCCGAAAGACTACACATGTAGTAATTGTCAAGCGTCATTTAAAACCCTAGTTTAAATGTAATGAGATGTGCGTTATAGATCAAGTGATCTTAAGTTTGAATTGACGGAGTTTGGATTAACGGAGTTAACCTGAAATTGATGAGTGTCACATCATTCCCATGTTAAAGAATTTTCGTCCTGAAAATTTGAGTCAAGTCGTGATGGGTGTCTGAAAAAGCAAGAAAAATTGGTGTCTGAAAAAGTAAGAAAAATTTTCAGTTTGTCATATCATCCCCTAGTAGAAAGAAATTTCGTCCCGAAATTTAATTCATACCTCTGGTGATTTCTGACGGTTCGACGGGTTTCGTGGTTTTCGGTGTTTGGTCAACCCTTCAAAAAGGTGAGGATACTTTTTCATCATTTGATCCTCGCGTTCCCACGTGAACTCCGGTCCACGTCTCGAGTTCCAACGAACCTTAACGATTGGAATTTTACTGTGCTTGAATGTTTTGGTTTCCCAATCCAAAACTTCGACTGGTTCTTCGATGAAGCGTAGTTGTTCATCAACTTGCAATTCGTCCAAAGGGACTGCTTGGGTTTCATCGGATAGGCATTTCTTCAAATTGGATACATGAAATACATTGTGTACACTACTGAGTTCCGTTGGTAGATCCAGTCGGTACGCCACCGGACCAATGCGCTCAGTTATCCGGTAAGGACCAACGTATCGTGGATTGAGTTTGTTTCGCTTCCCGAAGTGAACCACACCTTTCCAAGGTGAGAATTTGAGTAATACTTGGTCGTTCACTTGAAATTCAAGAGGCTTTCGGCGCTTGTCGGCGTAACTCTTTTGGCGATCTCGTGCTGCTGCCATACGGTTGCGGATTTGAACAATCTTTTTAGAGGTTTCAAATACTAGTTCTGGACCAGTGATTTGGCTATCACCCACCTCTGCCCAGCAGAGAGGTGATCAACACTTCCGTCCGTACAACGCTTCAAACGGCGCTGCCTTAATGCTTGCGTGGTAGCTGTTATTATACGAAAACTCTACCAAAGGTAAGTGAGGTTCCCAACTTTTTCCGAAATCCAACACGTATGCACGCAACATGTCCTCCAAGGTCTGAATAGTGCGCTCACTTTGCCCATCCGTCTGAGGATGGTAGGCTGTGCTCATATCAAGGCGGGTACCTAGTGCGCTTTGCAGTGACTTCCAGAAATGCGAAGTGAAACGGGAATCTCGATCAGATATGATTGAGACAGGCACTCCGTGTCTAGACACTACTTCTTTCATGTAGATGCAAGTCAATCTTTCGATTTTTTCCGATTCTTTGATTGCTAAGAAGTGTGCAGACTTAGTCAACCGGTCAACGATCACCCAGATGGTATCGTATCCCGTCGGTGTTTTGGGTAATCCCGTGATGAAATCCATTGAAATGTGTTCCCATTTCCACGTTGGAAGTTCCGGTTGTTGTAGTAGACCAGATGGTTTCTGATATTCTATTTTGACTCTTGCACAAGTCAAGCATTTGCTCACATAGGTGGCAATGTCGGCTTTCATGTTTGGCCACCAGTAAAGTGCCTTTAAGTCATGGTACATTTTATCTGAGCCGGGGTCGATGGAATATCTGGACTTGTGTGCTTCGTCCATCACTAGAGTTCTCAACTCTCCGAATCGTGGAACCCAAATCCGGTTTTTGAAATATCGGACCCCGTACGATTTGGTTTCAAGTTGCTTGTTCATGCCCCGCATGAGTTCTGATGGGAGATTATCATCTTTCAAGGCTTCGAGTTGCGCATCGCGAATCTGATCGGGTAAGTTGGCGTGGATCGTGAGTTGTAATGCTCGAACTCGTCTGGGTTTATCGGTTTCTTTTCTGCTGAGAGCGTCGGCCACTACATTGGCCTTGCCAGGGTGGTACTTGATGGCACAATCATAATCCTTAAGCAGCTCGACCCAACGACGCTATCGCATGTTCAGCTCCTTCTGATCGTAGATATGTTGGAGACTCTTGTGGTCGGTGTAAATGGTAAACTTGGTACCGTACAAGTAATGCCTCCATATCTTAAGGGCAAACACCACAGCTCCGAGTTCCAAGTCATGGGTCGTGTAGTTCTTCTCGTGAATCCGTAGTTGTTGAGAGGCATAGGCTATAACCTTCTCGAGTTGCATCAGCACTCAACCGAGACCTTGTATCGATGCGTCACAATGTACCTCAAAATTTTCTGTTCCCTCGGGAAGGGCTAGGATATGGGCGCTACAGAGTTTGGTTTTCAACAATTGGAAAGCGGATTCTTGCGCGTCACCCCAATTGTACTTAGTACCCTTGTGAGTCAAAGCGGTGAGGGGTTGAGCAATCTTTGAAAATCCCTCGATGAAACGCCGGTAGTAGCCGGCCAGTCCTAGGAATTGTCGCACCTCAGTCGGAGTCTTAGGTGCTTCCCAGTTTTTGATAGCCTCTACTTTACCGGGATCGACATGGATACCATTCTCGTTGATCACATGTCCTAAGAAGTGAACCTCGCGATGCCAAAATTCGCATTTCGAGAGTTTAGCGTACAGTTGTTCCTTCTTCAGCAAATCTAGGATCAATCACAGGTGTTCTTCGTGGTCGGCCTTGTTCTTGGAGTAGACGAGGATATCATCAATAAAAACGATCACAAACTTGTCGAGGTATGCCTTGCATACTCGATTCATGAGATCCATAAATACGGCTGGTGCGTTGGTTAAGCCAAAAGGCATAACCAAAAACTCGTAGTGACCGTACCGAGTTCTGAAAGCCGTCTTTGAAATATCTTCTTCGCGCACTCTTAATTGATGGTAACCAGATCTCAGATCGATCTTCGAGTAGTAACTCGATCCTTGCAGCTGGTCGAACAGATCATCAATTCGGGGTAAGGGATAACGGTTCTTGATCGTCACCTTGTTCAGCTCTCGGTAGTCGATGCACATGCGAAAAGTCCCGTCCTTCTTTCGAACAAATAAGACAGGGGCTCCCCATGGTGATGAGCTAGGTCGGATAAAACCTTTATCCAACAAATCTTGGAGTTGAGTGGACAACTCTTGAAGCTCTGCCGGTGCGAGCCGATACGGGGCTCGTGCTATGGGTGCCGCACCGGGGGTCAACTCGATTTGGAACTCGACTTGTCGAATAGGAGGGAGTCCAGGCAAATCCTCCGGGAAAACTTCCGGAACATCTCGCACAATCGGTATGTCTTCGATTCGCTTTTCTTCCGCGGGTTTCTCAACAATATGGGCTAAAATTGCCGGATGACCCCTTTCGTAAATATTTCTGTGCCTTCATGAGGGTGATGACGCTGGTGGTCATGCCGCTTTTCTCGCCCTGGATCGAAATGATATCGCCGGAAGGGGTAGTGATGTGGACTATCTTGTCGTGGCATATAATCTCCGCTCGGTTCTCGGATAGCCAGTCCATGCCGACAACGACGTCGAAACTATCAAGTGTAAAAGGTATGAGGTCGATATCAAAAGTATGACCCGACAGTTTCAACTTACATCTCGCAAGTACATGAGTTGTTTCTATAGACTTACCGTCAGCTAATTCAATAGGAAACTTAGCATCTAACGGGGTTGGAGTTAAGTCTAAGAGTTTACTAAAGGCTTTCGATACAAAACTCCTATCAGCTCCAGTGTCAAACAAAACAGAAGCAAAACAGTCGTTCACAGGAAACTTACCGGTCACCACATACGGTCACTGCGGGCCTGGCCCGACCCAATGACGAAAGCTCTACCTTTACCATTGCTTCCGCCACTGCTACTGCCTCCGTTGTTCTCATTCTGCTTTAGTTTAGGGAAATCCTTCCAGAAATGATCCTCTCCCCTACATTCCTTGGCCTGATGGCCCATTTTTCCGCATCTCAGACACTTGACACGGTCACATGGGCCAGCATGGTGATAGTTGCACCTGTTGCATTTCGGGTGTTTCCCAGCATAGCTACTCGAACCCTGACCGCCACCGTTGTTGTTGTTGTTGGGACCCTGATTGTTGAAGCTCCGAGTGAGTTCGGGCTTACGGTAGTGTTGTTGCTGTGGGGGGTTCGATGATGAGGACCTGGCGTTGTCAAATTTTCTCTTTCCATTGCTCGGGTTGTTGTTCCTGTTGTTGTCAGTGCTCGGGTTATCACGGGTTTTAGAGGTCGAACCTCTAGGTGGTAATGCACCTTGGGTCACGGCCTGATCCGTCAGTTTGTGAGCCAACCGGGTCGCTTGTTGAATTGTAGCCGGTTTAGAAGACGTCACCATACCCTGAATTTGCGGTACTAACCCATCGATGTACATCTCTATTCTCTTACTCGGCGGGTCTACCATCCGTGGACACATTACTGCTAGCTCGTGAGAACGAGTGGTGTAGGCTTCAATCTCGGAACCCACCATTTTCAATGACCAAAACTCAGATTCTAGCTTCGCGATTTCCTCTCTAGGACAATACACTTCCCGCATCATGTTCTTGAACTCTTCCCAATTCATAGTGTTTGCCAATTCCAATCCAAGAATTTGCACATTCGAATTCCACCAAGTGAGAGCAGAATCTTCCAGTGTTCCAGAATCAAATTTGTCCCTACTGGCAGGTGGACAGTTACACATCTCGAAAGCTGATTCGGCCTTCTCAGCCCAACGCAGAAAACCTATGGCTCCCTCAGTGCCCTTAAACGAATTGGGCTTGCAATCCAGATAGTTCTTGAAAGTACACATTCCAGTTGGACCTCCGGCTTGATTCTGAACATGTGCGGCTAGAGCTGCCGCCGCATGGTCATTCAACAGGGTTTGGAGTTCTGCTGCGGTTAAGTTGATGTTACCGCGACCGTGTCCAGCGTTTCTTCCAGCCATTTCCTAGAATCACAACATAAGAGGTTAGACATGAATTCTCGGTTTCATATGCAACGCACCATACATGTAATAAAAGATAGGTAAGAAAGAATAAAAGAAACAAACATCACATCACAACCATATAATCCAAATAATAATTCATGATTTAAACCATTGTATTCACTACAAAGTATTTAAAACCAATCCTTAAAATCATAGAAAATAATAGTTTGGATGGAGACAACCCCTCCATCTAGGTGTTATCATCCTTAGATGTCATCTTCTGAGGACACCTCTGAGTGTGCCTCTGTCTCAGCCGGTTCTTCCTCCGGTTCCTCTTCGGGTTCCTCCTCGGGATCTTCCACGGGTTCCTCCTCAGGTTCTTCCTCAGGTTCCTCCTCGGGTTCTGCTGCATTCTGAGCAATTTGCATCTGTAGGAGATCGCAACGCTCTAGAGCTATCTCTGTCCGGGTTCTTGCCACATGGAGTTGTTCTTGCAATTCGATTATCTCTGCTTGCATTTTTCTCATAATCTTCATCTGTTGATCACTAGCATCTTGCATTCCCTTCATAGTCGTTTTCAGGCGGGAAATTTCCTCCCTAGCCTCGGTTCCATCTCTTATCAATCCGGGAATGTCCGCTCTCGCCGAGCGCATAAAACCCACGTCACGTTCTAAACAAGAAACAACAGCTGCGAGAACTCGCTCTATGGGTTCGGTTATGGGTGGTAGAGTGTTGGGGTAAGCAGGACGACTCGGGTGGGGTAGCGGGGGAACTTGTTCACGATAAACCATACGCCTGATCAGACTCGGGTACCAATCCCAGCTAACATCGTCGTCGTACATGCCTCCAGACAGGCGATACCTCTTGGGTGCAGGGGCTTCTAGTTCCGGGACTACTCGGGGTGGCGATGAGGTAGGTTACTGCGGTTCCTTTCCATGAGCACGAGTCATCTGGTCAGATGATGATGATGGTAGCGTCGACATCCCTACAGGTAAGTCGTGTATGCGCGCGTATGAGTGAATGAGGTAAAGAGATAAGATAATGAGAGACTAAGCAAAATATATATGCAGTGCGTATAATTTTAACTAATGGGTCGTTGCGGTTATAGTCTAGTATGCATGCAATTTCTAGTTCGCTATAACCAATGGCTCTGATACCAATCTGTCACACCCTCAAAATCCACTAACGGAGTTTTACCGTCAGAGGGTGTGAACTAACAGGATCGGAATCATTAGTTATAATCAAACCATAAGTAAAGTTTTCAAACCACGAAAACTTTTAAGCGTAATTAAGTGCGGAAGCGTAAAGCCATAAACCAAGTGCTGCGTCACGCAGGACGACTGAAAACCCAATTAATAATAACAGCTTAAAAATGAGTTTGCATAAACATAAGCGTTCAAAGTAATGCATGATCCTATACCGCGCGCCCGCCTCGGTTACCTGAGAATAACATACTAAAAGTGTCAACACGGGGTTGGTGAGTTCACAAGTTTATATCAATAAAGCGTTTACGTTTACGTTTTGCGTTTTGCGTTTTGCGTTTAGCATTTTACGTTACCAGATAGTGTTGAATCAATTATATATCTATAGGTAGCTAGCCTATAAAGCATGTATTACTAAGTGTTCGACACCGAAGCTGACTGTTTATCATGTGCCTTGCCACCAGGTCTATCCCGACCATGGTAATGTGTTTAGCCAAGATTACACCCGCTCGACCTCCAGTCTAGTTTAGCGTTGGGTGGGGTTTGTCAAACCCAGTAGTACTACTCAACAATGACTCGCTATTTTCCAATACTAAACGGTTCGATGTGTGAAGGCCTTCAGTTGTTTCGTTTGCCACTTAGTCTTTACAACTGATATATAATCTAATAACAAAATCTAAAGCGTTTCGGAGTATGTATTCTCCCCCAAGTGAAAAGCGTTTAAAAGAGTTAAAAGGGGAACGTGAAACTCACTGTTTGCGAAGAATTCCAAAAACGAGTAAACCAAAGGACGCGCGTCACAGAAAAATCCTCACTAGCGTTCTAAAACAACAAATGAGATTTTTTAAGTGTTGGAACTATTATCGAGTCTCTAGACTCGGCACATAATACCTATGCATAAAATTCGTTTCGTGTTTCGTTTGTGAATTGTGTGTGTCTCAACAAACACATTCGTGATACGTTACATGTGTGAACAACTATTTACATGTCAAGTATTAATAGTGTACATTTCTAGCAATTATTCCCCGCAAGGGCAATTTGGTCAAAACATAACAATTATTTAACAATTAGCACGTTTCATGTATTTTCACAAAGTTCAGCAGCTAGTTTCATCAAGACAGAATTCTACTTGAATGATTACTCTATTAAACAGATCATAGCATCTCAATTAATTCACCAAAAATCGTCACAAAAGAATACATGAGTTTGGTTTCCAGAACATATTTTATTGTAGTTTTATTCCACATAGATTTCTCACAATGATCAAAACATTACAGCAAACTCACAGCAGTCAAAATCATGCGCAACAGAAAGTTATTTGTTATTCCCGTTAAATGAAAAATCCAACTATTTCAAGACCAATTGGGTTAGGTTCTTAACTCAACACGTTAACTTCCAGGAGTAGAACCAACCCATTTGGTCTTGTAGTTCATGAGATATGATAATTACAAAACAACCTAACAGCAGGTCTCACAATTCAGATTTGCACTTCAGTTTTGTAAAATAATAAAAGTTAA
The DNA here is from genome assembly GCF_021521415.1 of Bidens hawaiensis. NCBI lineage: Eukaryota > Viridiplantae > Streptophyta > Magnoliopsida > Asterales > Asteraceae > Bidens > Bidens hawaiensis. The sequence goes on from NW_027498494.1 coordinate 91,488, forward strand.
CTTTTACTCGTCCAAAAATTACAAACTTGGACTTTATAGAAACTAGACTTAACATAGTACCCTGTAGTGTTAACAACCTTGACCAATTTCCACATTAACATTTAGTTACAGTTGTCTAAACATAAGTTACTATCTGTCCAGTACCAGTTTTGACCTTTAATCACATTTAAATCATTTGAGCAACCAAAACACCTCCAAATTAGGCGTGGTTGGGTTTTATGGAAACTAGACTCAGAGTACTACCTCTTAGACTCATAAATAGCTCAGTTTGCTTTTATATTTAACAAGTTACATGTCGTTCAAGTTTAACAATCTCTGCTGTCAAAACTCAGCAAGCACAAACAATCGTCTAACATGCATCCTAAGCATACGACATAACTCCAACATGCAATAAACATCATTAATCATAAAAATCAGTAGTAACCCTCTAGGGTTTACAAACAATCAATGATTTAACATTCTTTCACCATTCAAAATCACATATGATCATCTAAATCAATAACCAACGCATAAACAATCATCATCTAGCATAAATCAAGCATAAGAACACTTAATACATGATATTCAATAATTAGGGTTTCATGTTTATACCTTAAAAACGCAGAAACAACCAAGAGAAAGGTGAGAGATGCATAGAAACGAGTGTGGGATGCTCCGATTACGAGGAACAAGATCAAACGGGTGTGATATGAGGGTGGGTGTTGGCTGCCGTCGCAAAGAGAGAGGGGAGGGGGGCTGTCCGATCGGGTATAGAGAGAGAGGTAGGGAGGGTTAGGGTTTATTAATATTTAATAATAATATGTTACACATAGGTCCCTCAACTTTTAAATATTACTTTTCTAGCCTAAAGTAACTTGTTTGCATCTTGAGTTAGTGTTTTAAATGATATTATCAAATAACACATAAGCCTAACACATAATTATCACATAACTATTGTTTGGATGTTTTTCGTTTATTCACCAATGATTTGCGTCAACTCGTTTGCGTTTCGGTGCAATCCCGAAAGACTACACATGCAGTAATTGTCAAGCGTCATTTAAAACCCTAGTTTAAATGTAATGAGATGTGCGTTATAGATCAAGTGATCTTAAGTTTGAATTGACGGAGTTTGGATTAACGGAGTTAACCTGAAATTGACGAGTGTCACAATTGTTTAACCATAAGCTACACAACTTGCCCACGATGGGTACAACTTATGTTTTGCAAAATCCCAACACCTACAAACGGATTGCTAATTCGGTAAGTACCAGTAGATTCAATCAAAACACTCCATATGAGACTTTACCATGTTTGATGAACCATGATTGGATATTATGCCAATTCCTGAGTTAAGCTCAGAGGAGGAAGAGGAGGATGCTGAGTTGGAGGATGAGGATAGTGATGATGATAATGATGGAGGAAATGAAGGTGATGACAATGAAGGTGGAGATGGAGGAGCTATAATTGATAATGTACTTGTTCAGGGGAGAACCAGCCTATCCCAACACCACCATCCACACCCTTAGCCTCACCACCTCACTCACCACCACCTACCCTAACCCAATCACCACCACCAACCCTAGTCCAAGACTCACATGATACACTACATCAAACCCCACCTCAAAACCTACCTGATAACCTAAACCTAAGCACATCCCACACCATCACCCAACCTCTAACCCAAACCCATGACCATGAACCATACATTCCTGAAACCATTCCCACACAACTACAAGACCAATCCCTTACACAAACCTCAGACCAACCCTTTCAACGATCATTCAGACTTTTTCAATCCAAAACCTCTACAACATCAACCCTTAATCCTTTACCTTCCACAAGTGAAAACATCTTTGAAGACTTAAGTCCTCCCTCTAACCCAATCCCTCCGCCACAATCCCAAACCTCAAACCCTTTACCAGAACCATTTCCTATCACACCACCCACTACCCCTCCCCATATTTCCAATACTTACAAAAGAAACTTTGATTTGATAATTGAAGCTGTACGGTTGAGGGGAGATAATGCAGAATTGAGAAGTGAAAATGAGGAGTTGAAAGGTCAGTTGGCCCATGCACATTCAAGAATTTAAACCCTGGAGCAGGAGGTTGAGAAGACCTCAGCTGCCCAAAAACAGTGGGAGAATATTTCACATGTTGTGGCAACTGGAGCTAATATGGAGGTGAATCTGGAAAATGTGAATGCGGATACAAGGGTTGAAAATGTGAATACTGATGGTTTGACCTGTATATTGAATGCATATGATGAGAATGAGAGCGATGATGAGGATAGTGGTGTAAGATTGATATTTGAGGAAGATTATGAAGCTGTTCAATCCGGAGGTGAAGAAGAAAATTATGATGTGAATAATACAGTTTTAAACACCATTGAAAGAGAAGATGATGATGTGAATATGGAAGATGAAGTGGAGATTGTGAATAATGATCAAGTGGCTACAACTGATATTGCTACTGATGTTGTGACAGATGTAGCAACCGATGTGATGACATCCACTGATGTGCAAACAGATATCTTGATGGATGAGGAAGCTGCTACTGAGGAAGTTGTTCTTACAGAACCAGAAACAGATCAATTAAGTTCCAAGAGAGTAGAGCATGATGCTGAAATGAGAGAATTTGAGAAAGATATTGATGATTTTACTTTTGAAACAGAGAGTGACAAGAGATGAAGATTAGCCAAAGGCAAAGCAATTGCTGAGAAGGAGGATGAGCCTATTATGGCAAATTACTGATGAAGAAGAGGAAGAAGATGAAATTGTTGCTGCTTCCAGAAGGCTGGAACAAGTCATGAATGAAACAAGGGAGAGGGAATATATTGCCCGAACCCTGACTACAGAAGGGCTGACAGAGCAAGAAACACTAATTGAGCAAGCTAATATTGCAAAAACATTAGATCAAGAGGAGGAAGAGGATCAGGAGGTGATTGACATGCTGATTAATATGAAACGAGCTGAAGAGGTGGATAACTCATTAGCTTTGGTCTTGAGTGTATTCAGTCAATCTTAGAGTCAACCTCAAAATGAAACAAAATCAAAAGCTGAGCCGATGAATGACTCTAATATGGAGCTAGATACTGAAGTTGTTGGTGAATCTATAGCCTCAATCTTTGCTAAGAAATGGGCTGAACAAATTATGGAAGATATAAGACAAAACCCATCTGATGGGAATTGTGAAGATGATGCAAGATATGGAAAGAAATATACAAGAAATAGGTTTAGTCCTGATGAGTATGATTAAAGTGAGGACAAATCAATAAAAAGGACCAGATATGACACTAAAAATGAATACATTGTTGAGAGTCCTGAGGAGCAGCAAAGTTATCTAAGGCCTATTCCAATTCAGATTGTAAGGCCTGAGGACTTACCAAATCCTGATGATGAAAAGATTGATGCTGTCAATGAGTCAACAGAAGAGGATAATACAACTGATGATGATAATGATGATGATAACCAGGATAATCCAGCTGATGATGTTGATATTGTGTCCACACAATTAGAATATCAAATGAACAAAGGGAAAATATCCAATAAAGTCTTGATGATGCAAAAAGAAATAATCCGTTAATTTTGAGTCTGATTAGACATGGATTCAAATGTGAAGATCTTGCCTATCTAACTGATGAAGAGTTGCAAAGAAAACTGAACAAAGAGAGGGATACTATAAAAAGAATGATGGAAAGAAGAACAGGGATGTCTGAAGTTCCGAGTACATTGCGTACTCGAGGACTGAAGTTTAATGAAAAGCCTACCCGGAAGACTTGTTTTACACTTAGTTTTTATTTTTGAATATGTACTATCGGATAGGGTTTCTAGAAGGAATGACAGCTGTCCTAGGTTAGCAGGCCTATAAATAGAATAATTTGGGCACGACGCCAAAAAAAAGACAGACACAATACGGATAACAGACGACACATTAATTGAGAATATTTTGTGTGTGTAACAGCTGTCCGAGGATTCCTTATAAACCCTAAATCGATTACTCCTTTTGTATGATTAACGTTATATAAATGGAAATCTTTTGAGTGAATCCTGTGTGTGCCTTTGATCTTTGAATACTCACTGCAACCGTATGTTTGTTATTGATTCCGCCTTTAACAAACGGATATCTTTCTAAATACAGCAACCCGTCATTAACTCTCTTGTCAACACGTTAATCTGTGTGAGTTATGACACGATTGATTAAGATCCAGCTGAAATTGAGGGGACCGACAAATCCATGCATGACAACCAAGTATGGGACTTGGATGCTCCACCTCTTAATTCCAAACTGGTTGGAAGCAAGTGGGTTTTCAAGAAGAAAACTGATATGCATGGAAACTTGGATACTTATAAAGCTAGAGTCGTAGCAAAGGGTTTCACTCAAACTCAAGGGGTTGATTATGATGAAACTTTCTCGCCTGTGGCGATGCTAAAGTCTTTTAGGATATTATTTGCCATAGCCGCATATTATGACTATGAGATTTGGCAAATGGATGTCAAAACCGCTTTTCTAAATGGACATCTTAAAGAAGATTTCTATATGGTTCAGCCCGAAGGTTTTGTCGATCCACAACATCCTAATAAAGTATGCAAGTTAAAGAAATAAATCTATGGATTGAAACAAGCATCTAGAAGTTGGAATCACCGTTTTGATGAAGAAGTCATGAAATTTGGTTTCATCAAAAACGCTGATGAAGCTTGTGTGTATAAGAAAGCTAGTGGGAGCATCATTACTTTCCTAGTATTGTATGTGGATGATATACTTTTGTTTGGGAATGACATTCCAACCATGGAAGGTGTAAAAGTATGGCTTGGGAGTTGTTTTTCCATCAAAGATCTTGGTGAAGCCACCTATATTTTGGGAATAAGGATCTATAGGGATAGATCAAGGCGGTTGATAGGTTTAAACCAAAGTGCATACATTGATAAAATCTTGAAAAGGTTCAAGATGGAGAACTCTAAGAAAGGTTTGGTACCTATTCAAAGAGGAACGATATTGAGTGCGACTCAATGTCCAATCTCAAAGGATGAGCAAGAGAAAATGAAAGGAATCCCGTACGCTCCGGCTATAGGATCCATCATGTATGCCATGATATGCACTAGAACGGATGTGTTATGCGCTTTGAGCATGACAAGTCGATACCAACAAAATCCGGAAGTAGCCATTGGATGGCGGTTAAGAGCATATGAAATAACATAGAAGGACTAAGGATATGTTTCTAGTATATGGCTCTAGTGAGGAGGAACTCGTTGTAAGGGGTTACACGGATGCGAGTTTCCAAACTGATCGAGATGATTCTCGATCACAATCGGGATATGTTTTCGTTATGAATGGTGGAGCTGTCTCATGGAAGAGCGCAAAACATGATGTGGTAGCCTTGTCCACCACTGAATCTGAATACATCGCCGCCTCATTGGCAGCTTAAGAAGCTGCATGGATTAGAAAGTTCATGGCCGATCTAGGGGTAGTCCATACCATTCGGGACCCTCTAGAGATCTTTTGTGACAGCGAGGGTGCGATTGCTCAAATCAAAGAGCCTCGTGAACATCAAAAGACAAAGCACATTGAGCGGAGATTCAACTACATAAGGGATGAATTTGAAAAGGGAAAGATATGTATTCGCAAAGTTCACCCTGATCAAAACATTGCGGATCCACTCACGAAGCTCCTTGAAAGGCCGAAGCATGAGGGTCATACTTGCGCCTTAGGACTTCGATATTCTAGTGATTGGATTTGATCTATTTTGTATTTGGATATCGGAACAATTGTTATTTTAACTCATTCATATGATTATGGTATATGATTATGACATTTGAGTTAGGTTCCGTTTTAGCATGTTTAAATCCGTGATTAAGTTAATTATTCTAAATGTCAGTAGTCGTTCATATTTGTGGAAACAAGTATGAAGGTAAGACTATTATGAACTTGGATTGGTAGATATTCATGGGGTATGAATATAGCAAGGGTTGCTGCCAAGGTTCATAGATATATATGGGATAAATATTCGACTTACCCACTCTCAATTTTACTGCATGGAATCCTTGTGATTAGTGATCATAAGTAAATTTTATTACATTCGAACATCATAGTATCCTCCGACCTGAGATACATATTGGGTCTTGATATTCATCGACTATTATACTTTGACTTAGTCCTTCGCTGCTCTGAAACATGTCAGTACATAAGGCTAAGCTCAAATGTAGGACAAGGTGATTGTGAGAGACGTATGTAGTCAATAGGGGATTTGTCCCTCTTATTCATCTACTATTATATTCATCGACTATTATAGGAGATACATATTGGGTCTTGATATTCATCGACTATTATACTTTGACTTAGTCCTTCGCTGCTCTGAAACATGTCAGTACATAAGGCTAAGCTCAAATGTAGGACAAGGTGATTGTGAGAGACGTATGTAGTCAATAGGGGATTTGTCCCTCTTATTCATTGAGAGTGAGATATCTAAGGTCTGCTAAGTTAAATCAACAAAGAATGATCATTCTGTGTCTTTGGATTTGACATGACATTCGTGGCAAAAGGATAAATGATAGGTTCACCTAAATCATTTCAAGTAAGGGACTTGAAGGGGATGATGTTATTGAATGGCACTTCGTCATACGTATTAGGGGTAGTAAACCGTTGTTAGGCGGTATTTGCTATTTGCATCAATCTTCTATGTATCTTGTGCAAGTGGGAGATTGTAGGAATCGGTTTGCCCAAGACACATATTAGAGTTGATGTGGCTAGTACGTTATGATCCAAGTCGGATCATACCCAATAACAAGCTAGACAAACATCATAATATTTATTGTAGATATGATCTAACAAGTAAATATTAACACTCATGATATTTAGAAAATGGGTTTCTAAATATTTGCACTTGAGGAATTGATAAATTATATGGATAATTTATTTAGAGAGATTATCTTATGATATTATTTAAGATGGATAAATGATATATATATGATAATGGTTGTGGTATGTTGCATGAAACTTATGGCATGTTAAAAGTGTTAAATGTCATAAAGTTTCAAAAGACCTGTGACTAATACATGGAGTATTAGTCCAGTGAACTAATACATGGAGTATTAGCCCTGCGACTAGTATATGGAATATTAGTCCTGAGACTAGTACATGGAGTATTAGTCTATTTCCAGGAAGAAAGAGAAAATAATTTCTGGTAGGACCAGCCCACTTTTGGAGGGGAAATTCCCACCCTTTTGTTTAAGCTTCATTTTCTCTTATTAATATCTTCTTGGGACACAACATATGTACACCCAACCATATTACATGCAAAAGCTCTCTTCAACCTCTCTCTCTCTGATTTCGGTTCAAGGAAGAAGAAAACACAAGAGGTTTTTATCTTTCAAGTGCAAGAGTGAATAATTTCTAGCAAGCAAGGTGTTTGTTGAAGACTTGGAGGGTATACAAGCTTGAGGCTGTTCTCCATTGAAGGCTAGCCATTTAAACCATCATCTCTTTCATTTTCTCGCCTCTTGAAAGGTTGTATTACATAAACCCCCTATGGTTGTTAGTTTTGGTATGCATGTAATTCGTATATGGATCCGGGGCTTGGGTTTTACATATAAAATGGGTTTTATATTAATCAATATAACCAGATTTAAATTTATATCTTTCGCTACGTTTTCCTTAATAAATGTTTATTTTGGACTTTGATAATCTTTTTAAATCCCAACACTACGAAGAAAAGGCGAAATGGGAGAAATTAGAAGCAGAGCAAAGGAACACCAGAAACTTTGTAGCTGGACCTGGTGGAGTAAGGTATGTACTAGCCGATCAGCTTTGGAATGGCAAAGTGTTGAATATGATTTGTAGGTTATTCAGAGAAGGAGGTGAAAATTTTCTGGATCTGATGAATATGCCTGTGGAGATGGTGATCTCCATGTATATGAAGAAATTTGGAATGTTGAGGGCCAGTAAACCAAAGAAAATTGTTCCATCAAGGCCCTGAGCCTCAAGAGGACAGAGTTCTGCAACCAGAGTTGAGCCACAAAGAGCAGAACAACAAAGACAAGAGATGCCACCAATTGATGTGGACCTACCCATAAAGCTCTTTTATGACTCTGTGTCTCATACATTGAAGGTTGTGATGAAAAGTAAAGAATTGAAGAAGATTATTTTCAAAGATGACTTTGTAGATTAGAAGAAGGAACAATTAGAAAAGATGGAAAGTATGGAACTATATGACTAACACGATAGAAACAGACTCGCTGGTAGGTAGAAAAATGAGCTGTCCAAGTATCTGAGAAGTGAACTAGTGATGGGATTCCCTTTGTTAAACATGAAGAAGAAGTGGAGATTGTCAGAATATGAAAAGACGAAGAGAGGCAAGATGTTAAGTGACATCAAATGTGCTAAATATGGCTACATTTCCAAAGTAACGAATATTAATCCTTTGGCCAATAAGATGACTTGTATAAGTATGAGAAGAAGGATGGCTAGGCCCATCCATGAATTTCAGAAGAATGGTAGAGGTGCAAGAATTGATTATAATGAGAATGATGGCTCCTACATTCTTAGGAACTCAGGTGGACTTATATTGAGTACTATAAAAAATGATGAAGATCTGACTTTCCTTCATGATGAGTATCTGAAAGATATAATGAACTGGACACTTCCTGTCAATAAACCTCATCAACATCAACTATTTATATTCAAGGAAAGGGCAGGAGCAGTGAGAATTGAAAGAAGACAAGCAGCTTATAGCTCAAGAAGATGAAGACCATGTTTAGCTTAGGTTTTGCTTTGTAATGTCCACTGGACAGAATTATTACTTTGCTCCAAATCTTACCCGAAGACCTGTTTTACACTTAGTATATTTTGTAATATGTTTTCTGAATATGTATTATTGATTAGGGTTTCTAGAAGGAATGACAGCTGTCAGGAGGCAGGCCTATAAATAGAGTGATCTAGGGCACGCCACCTACAACACACGTGACAAATCTGAGAGAGACACTTAAATATTGATGGACAATGATTTGACAGCTGACATATTCATACGGATATTCTACCTAGAATCAAATCATTCATATCTTAGAACCCTAATGATTTCTGTTTTGTAATCGAACTTTCTATTAAGGGAAATCTTTTGAGTATAAGTGTGTATGTGTGTGTGCGTGTCTTTATTGTGTCCTTATAGCAACAATTAGTGTGTCATTGATTCCCCCTTTAATACACTTTTATTCTTCTCCAAACTAGCTTTTTGTTAACCTTCTTGTCAACACTATTTGTGTGGGTTACGACATAGATAGAATAAGAGATCAAACGAGGCCGGCACCTAACTAAAAAGGTTTTATCATGGATGATTTATGCTTGCTTTTGTGTTATATGATATGTAGATACACTGAATTTGTGACCAAAGACACGTAGAGTCGATAAAAGAAACAAAAACACTCGAAAACCGATAAGGTAATTACCGGTTTACTCATTTAAGGGTTGTTTAGTATTAGGTTGTGACGTGCTTGTTGTTACTTTGTTAACCTTTAAAGGGACATTTGGGATCATATAAGTGAGTCCCAGTATAAATTTGGTAATTCTTCAATAAACGGAGAATATTTTTTGAATTTATTAGCGTATAATTATGAAAATAGTTAAACTTCTTAAAAAATTAGGAAATTTGGCTTTGAACTCATTAATGTGATGGTAAGATCACTGATAAATTTCGGGATCATTTGAAGATGTTAAAGTAAAGTTTGTGCAATTGTGTTTTTATCATGTTTTAATAGCTAAAAAATGCACAAAAGGGTATTTTGGTCAAAGAATTAGGTTTTGTAAATTTTACAGCCATTACTTTTTGGTATTTTGACCACTTAGAAAAATTATCGGATTTTTCAGGAATCGTTTGGTATATACAGGTTAATTATCGGTTAATTATAACACATAAAATGAATTTTTATAAATAAACAGTTAATTATAAAAATTATGAAAATACTTTTATAAAATTCTATAGATTTTAATTTATTTTTATTAAAATTATCATAAATTATATTTTTATTAAAATAGTTATGATTATTTAAACATTTAAATTATATATGTTTTAACAAAATCGGCAGTTTTATGTTTAACGAACCGACTGATACGTCAAAACGTAAAAAGTGGTCAAATATCATTGTTTTGGATGGATTTGATAAAACGAACCTTTTACGAGATTTCCGAACAATTCAGCTGGATTGTACGCGTTTTGTATATTTGATCCCGTTTGAAAACGGAAACGAAACATGCGATCGATCCAGATCCCGAAACCTAAAAATATATGTTATAAATCAAATCATTTAATCAAATAATTTTTTTACTTAAGTTTGTGTTATCTTACCTATTTCCGAAACGCGTAAACAATCAACTTGGCAGGCACGGAAAACGGTGAAACTGAGCTAAATCTGGTTTTACACATTTCATAACATACACTGTCACAATCTTATAGTACTGACATTTTCTGAGACTTGATAAATAGCCTGATTTAGTTAAAAGACTGAACTAGTGTTAATTGTACTATACCGATTATAGGATACGAGCTATAGTCGAGGCATTATACATACTACACTTGTAACCGATGAATACTACGCTAAAGTGAGTTTCAAGACCCCACCTTCTAAATTGTTTTATGAACTTTTGGGGTGGAAAGAATGTTTACATATACTTATATACTTGAAAACTTGTGATGATGTGAATTATCTAAGTACTAACACTTGAAAATCCCCACAAACACAAGTGATTAACTTCGTGCCGATGACGTGTGGATAGTATTATCGGTTTGACAAATCCAACTAATAGGGCCGGAGAGGTCAGAACATGTTAACCCAGTTGCACATTGTTATTAAAACTTAGTACATTCTGCTATGTAGTGTTAGACATAGTACATACTTGGGGCAAAGTGGCTGTTAAATGCCACCAGGAGTGCATGGGTAGGGATGGCCATTTGTTTTAACTCATTTCGGTTTCACTTGTGGCTTAGTATAAAAACATCATACACACACATACTGTAACACTTGTAAAATATTTTCACTAATGCAATCACGTTTATCATTCTAATATCACTTTATTAATAAAATCTCTCTTTATTAAGGTTTAATATCTTGCAAAGTCAACCAAAAGTCCAAATTTCGGCACGAAACTAGAAAAACGTGCAATAACCTTGGGCAGTGAAGGAACCAATTCTAACAATTTTCAAGAAAGTATTTTTTATGGTCCATACTATCTGAAATTTAATTTCTTTCAAAGTATGACAAAAATTATTAAAGATGGGATCCATTTGGATATCTAAATCACGCAATACGTTAAATGATTGATCTGAATTAACTAGTTTATGACCCAACCCTTCACATACCCCTCCCCCTTCCTAGCCAGCCCTCCCCACCTCAACACCCCCACCTCCCAAATGCTCCAATACCATGCTCCCATATTATCTTGCTAATCATTACTTACTTTCTAGAAGAAGTTGAGTGGTAAGAATCTTAAAGCATCCGCCAATCACTCTATTAGCCAACTCAACACTCTACTACACTCTTTCCTTCTCCCTTATTTAACTCGGCCGAACACCCCTCGCAACACACACAAACCAATTTCAAATATTAAACACACACATACACAATCAAAATCAAGAACTAGGAAAGTTTAATCAAGAAACAAGAGAGATAAAGCAACTAGGAAGACATTAGGAAGGAGGCACACCACTCTCACCCTCATAAACATCACCATTTTCATCTTTCAAATCTCCAAAAACAAGTAAGTTTTAAATTATGATTGATTACTTGATGTAGATGCATAAGATTGTTGTTCTTGAGTTTGATTGAAGCTTGAAAGTTTGAAATTAGGGATGATGTATGTATGTATGTGTAAGAGGGAAGATCAAGCTCATTTACACATGCATACAATCATCCTAAGGATCCAACATTGGTTGTTAAGTTTGATTTTAAGTATTGTTAATCTCTTGAATACTTGATATGAACTTGAATAAACATAATGTTAGGGTTTGTTGTTAGAAAGAAATTTGGATTGATTATTGATCAATAGCTTGTTAGTAAGAACTTGGATTATTGAAAAATTGTTGTTAAAGATGAACAAAACAAGAACATATCTATAATTTTAATTTGGGGATTTTAGGATTTGGGATTAAATTAAGGGATTTTGGATGGATTAGTGAATCAAAGGGTGTTATGGAATAATCTTGTGATTTGAGTGATTTTTTAGAGATTGATAATGATAGGAATGATGTAAAGTGATTGATTATAAATAAAGAATATAATCATCTAAAAGTTCATACTTGATTCTTTGAAAAAGACATACTTGGATCATGAAAATTAGATTCTTCTAAAATGGAATAAGAACACTTTATTGAAAAGTAATATTTTGGTTTATTATGAACTCATAAAATATGTTAAAAATATGGAATCTAGGGTTATATAATAGTATTTGTTCATATAGGAATAACAAACTTAATTAGTAATATTGATAATAAACGTAGCATACGAACCAGAAACTTAAAACTTGTTTAAACGTGTCTTGTGATCAAAACTAGAATTCGCGGTGAATTATGTGTTATTATAGTATTTTATTTTCCAAATCGTGTCAAATACGGGATGAGTCTAGTTGGCTAAATAACTGTTAACCCTAGAAAGGGCACATAAATATTGGTAGATCTGGAATGTATCGTGTTATCAACTATGATAGTCATACGCATGTTGTATTTTTTGCTCGTCTACGACAGCACGATTTGTTTAAGAAATGAAACACAATTTTTTTGTGATATAAAGGTAATAGATCATTATACACGGGTTTTTATATGATTTGTTGTGATATATTGACGATAGATCATTATATGGATTTTGATTATACACACACATACACACACACACATATGGACTATTTTTCTTAAAAAGGGAAATTCACCATCACAATGTGTTGACAAACGATTTTAATATGTTCTTCAGGTAAGTGATGGTTTTGTGGTGACCAAGGAAAAGAGGCGGGTCGTGTTCGAAGATGAAGAAATAATATGGGATTTGTAATAACGGCGTTTTTAAACACGTGTAATCTTTAATTTTAATAATAATAAAGTTTCGTTGATAAATCAAATTAGTTTATTTTTATATTATTCGTTATTATGATTGGCCATTGGCGATTGTCACAACCCGAATGACTTAGTCAAAAGTCTTCCGCTGTTTAATTTAAGATTTTCGGTGTGTGACACATACGTACATACATAAATAATGTAAACTTTACAAACACGTATACAGGTTTTTGTTCGTACTCGTGAAACTTGAAACTCACCAACTAGACTTAGTTGACCCGTGTTAACATGCTTTTCAAGTGAGCCAAAGTTGGAATGATTGCTTACATGCTCGATGTTTAAAATGTAGTTGAATCACTGTAATAGATGCATGTATATAATAAAGAATAAGAAGCCCCGAGAACTGGTTATGTGTTTTTCGCCTAGTTTATAAACATAGTACCAACCAATGTATTATGATGTAAATTAGTTGTAATTTTTCTTTATAGCAATGTGGTTGATAGCATAGGAGTCTGTTACATTCCTGTATTACGTTTCCGCAATTACCTAGTCTGGGTGTGACAGAAGTTGGTATCAGAGTCATTGGTTATAAAGAAATAGGAAGTCACTTAGGATACCCTAATATAACTGTAGGCTCGATTAGCTCTGGGAATAAAATAATATCAAATAATATATACTGATGATTATCGGGATGATCTCGAATGGACACGTGGGATATTATGGTCCGGAACGTAATAACGGACTTGTTTGTACGAGGGAATTCGAGAAGAAATCGATAAACAACCAAATAGGTAAAATCTTCAACATATGTGTGTAAAATATATTATTAAATAATAAATATATATATATATATATATATATATATATTTATATATATATATATATATATATAAACGATTATCTATACTTATGTGTATTAATACATGTATGTATTTTATTATAATTAATATTATTGAAAAATATGATTTTATTACTAACCATTGTGTAGGAACATGTCGAGAACTACCGATCGCCTATCTCTATAAGTACCATTGCTACATGAGGAAGTCGAAGACCCGGATGAGGAAACCGAGGAGGATCCAGAAGAGGATGGAGTGAATGAAAGTTTACGAGATGCTGTGGTCACCCACGAGGTCCCTACATATCAGCCCGACTTATCGGGCTATAGTTATGACACCTATCCCCCTAGGGAATCCCTTATGAATGATGCAGGAGAAGGGGCCACTAGTTCCTACCGGACCCCAGTAGGATCCCCTTCACCTCCTGTATACCATGTTTCACCACCCACTATTACACATAGGATCCACCAGAAAGCTCACATTTCTGTACGCCCACCTGAGCGCACCCTATACCCACCCTGTTTAACTAATCATAAGGGAGAGACTTCACGAGTACAGGTTACTGAGACAGCTGTCCCTGCCTGGGGTGTCCCAATTAAAATCCAGAATCACCTTCCATGTTTGACGCTGCTTGGTTAGGAGTGATAACCGACCAACTATTAGACCATGCAACATCAATAAACGATCTTATTCAATTCAGACAAGAGCCCAAGAAGATGTTTGGTACCTCCACCAAAACAAGAGAGATGTGAGGAGATCGGACGCTGGTTGTCGGTGGCGTTTGGATCAGGTGAAATCTCATCTATGGATTGGTAGGACGATCATTGTAGCTTTAGTAGCTATTATTGCATGGGTGATCTATCTTGAACGTATGAATAAGTAGAACAAAGAAGTATAGGTGGTTATATATAGCCTTTTGACATCCCACGCAACATTCTGTAACAACATGGTGGGCTGACTTGGGAATTGTTTACGGTTTAGCACCATTACAAGCACTGGCCCCCCTTATCGGGTTAAGTCTATATGTCACTTAGTGACAAATTTTGATTCGTATATTCAAGCGCTAGCCTATAATAGGTTAAGCCTATGTGCTAAATTTTGAGATGCATATGTACAAAATGATTATGAGTAATACAAATGTGTTCTTTGGCATAGTTGTGTGTTTTTGATTTGTAATATCGTGATATTGTGCTTATTATAGGGGAAACAATATTAATTATTATATATTTAGTTTTTGTTATAAAATGGCCCCGAAGAAAGCTGACTCTTTATTTGTGGCGGAAGTGGCTGCAATGATTGCTTGCCAATTACAAGAAGTGATACCAACAGTTGTAGCACAAGTCACTGCAGGCATACGTGCCAATAAGACAGTTAATCAACCATCGAGAACCACTACGGCCACTTATAATATACCTCCGCCGGATACTAATGTAGCCCCGGGCGTTACTACCCCATTAACTACTGATAATGTTATAAACAGTAATAACACTTGCCCGACTGTTAATGTCGTTGGGAACCCTGAACCCGCTTTGAACACCGGTAATGTCACGAATCCAACTCCCGTTCTGACTCCCAACACAGCTGCTAATAAAAATGCTCAACCAAATACTGGTAACCATCGGAACAATCCCGAACCCCCACGTTAAGAATATTCGTTTAAGCAGTTTACCTCCTGTAAACCGACTGAATTTAGAGGTACTGAAGGAAATAACGGATTGGTCAAATGGAGTGAAAAGACCGAGTCCGTAATTAACATTAGTAAATGTCCACTAGACCGTATTGTCAAATTCGCTACCAGTATGTTTCTGGATCAAGCTTTGATGTGGTGAAACACAGTGGTTCAAATAAGGGGACAAGATGCTATAAACCGTATATCATGGGCTGAACGCAAAACCCTTTTACTAGAACATTTTTTCTCTATAGGTGAAATTAAAAGGTTAGAACATGAGTTGTGGAACGTGGAAATTAAGGGTTAGACCACGTGGGATATACTAACCGTTTTAACGAACTATCTCGCTTAGTGCCATAGTTAGTTACACCGGAATCCAAACGTATCAAACGTTTTATTTGGGACCTTATGAGTGGAGTGACAAGTATGCCGAGAGAAACATCCAGTTTAAAATGATATGATTATGGGACTAGGATGCAAGGGAACCCTCAAAATAAACGAGCCCGCCTGATTTCCCGAAACTATGCCATTTCAAGTTCAAATGTGAAAGAAGAAAAATATAAGGGACGGTACCGAAGTGTGGGAAATGTAATCTTCATCATGTGGGTGATTGCAAACCTGTAATATGTCATAAGTATGGAAGGTCTAGACATTACGCCCCCAACTATAGAAGCATAACAAACAACCCAACCACCTCGAACCGCAACCAACCCGACCACAACTCAATCAACAAATCCCACCTACCATGAACCTCCGTACCTGCTACGAATGTGGTGGTACGGAACACTATCGGAGATAATACCCCAAGATGAATCATGGCGCAGTGAGAAGACAGAGCCAAGCACAAGCATCAACTTCCAACGCAGCTTGGGATGCGCTTTTGTAATAGGATCGGGTGAAGCGCGACATGATCTGAACGTGGTAACAGGTACATTCTAAGTTTCCAGTCAGTATGCTTCTGTTTTGTTTGATACGGGCGCCGATTGAAATTTCGTATCTGTTAACTTTTTACCCTTAGAAAATATGACGGTTAGTGAACTAACAAATCCTTACACTATAGAACTCGCTAACGGTAAGTCTAAAATTGGGAAAAAAATCATCCAAAACGGTTCCCTTATCCTAAACGACCACATGTTTCTTATTGATTTACTTCCAATGGAAATAAGAAGTTTCGATGTAATAGTCGGTATGGACTGGCTATCTAAGTATAAAGCTGAAATTGTTTGTAAGGATAAGACAGTTAGGATTCCTCTTTCCCATGACAAGGATGTGATTGTTCAAGGTGAGAAATTTGGTATTGTATTACCTCTAGTATTATATAATACCAACAGTGGCATTTGCTAAATCACAACTCATCAGAGTCCATGATCCTTTTCTTGGAGCAAACCCCTGTATCACATGGTAAATTAAGAATCTGTACAACATAGGGAACATCCCCTTTTGAAGTTGTCTATCATGGACAGTTCCCTGATACCCCATCGTCTGCTCAAAGATCCTCATCAAATGATCAGTATTGAAGTTTATATGGTTATGTTCATCATCACGTAACTGCAAACACCTTTTTATCATCCTTTCTGTTACATGTATTTCATGGCTTGCAACAGTTGCTTCGATTCTTTTCCCATTTATGTCAACAACAAGCTTTGCAGATCGCCATAAATTTAGTGAATGATTTCTGTAGATGATTGGGCATTCAGTGAAAGCAAAGCTCACATTTGATCTAACCATCCAAGTAATCATTCTCTCAACTGGCTCATTGTCAGGAGTGACCTCCAGCAGTGCGCACATATTGTGCTTTGGTTCAAAGGCATATTTAGGTTAAACTTCTTCTTCTTCTGTCATAACTGAACATTACAATCAAACACATTCAAAGCGAAATTAGCATAAAAGTTCATTACTTTAAGCAATTTCAAGTTATAAATTTGAAGAAGAAAAAGACAAATTTTATTAATAACCTGTTATTCGACAAATTAATAACCTAAACACAAAAACAGAGTGTTAGCATATAAATACATAATCGAAGCCCATTATAGTCTAATCGTTATCGGAAAACACATTATTATTGCTTACCGAGTCGGAATTAGGGGGCTGATTAAAATTAAGGTTTGTATTAGAGACGAATATGATAAGTCGGTTTTGGTTTCTTTGAGAGTAAGCAATTGCACTGGAAGGAGAGAGAGAGAGAGAGAGAGAGAGAGAGAGAGAGAGAGAGGGAAAATAGTGTTGAAAATATCCCTAACTCCCTCTTATATACCTTTTGAAAGTGGGTTTTAAATGCATTTTGTCATGTAGTGAATTATTAGTTGTCAAACATAATAATCTTATCCAATTTAAAATCTTACCCGATAAAATTAAAAGGTTAAACTTTGCCCGGAAAAATGTTTACCTGGCATCTTCCACTTACAAACCTTGCTTGGTCAAGTTAACTAATTTAAAGTCAACTAAAGATGAAGAAAGCTTACCCGAAATACCAGATTTCTTGAGAACTTAATCTCAAGACAAATAATCAAGTATAAAATATCAAATAAACATCCTTGCTAGGAATCAATTAAGATACCCAAATAAGTTTCTCAAATATAAATTAAGTAACTCAATCTAGCATAAACCCTACAAGAATCAGAAACATATTCAGTCAAGTATACTTTGATGTATAGTGTGCTCGAGCAACCTTCATAAGAGTACAAAGTATGCCCGAACAAACTTCTTAACAAAGTATACCCAGCATAACCTTTCATAGAGTATAAACTGTGCCCGAAATGATATCTAGCAGACAGTGTACTCGGAAAGTCAAATTTTGAAATTACCAAGTATATTGAGGGAACAATAGTGTACCCGGAATATAAAGTGTGCCCGGAAGACAAAGTCTGCCCGAAAACACTTGTAATTTCAAAGCAATCATAATCACAAATAATACATAGCATGCTCGGAGTGAAATTAAACATAAAACACCTAAGTGTACTATAGTCTAAAAAATTTCAAAGAGCTTGCCCGAAAATCCTATGTTAGCACCAAGTTTGCTAGGATAATCATATTCAAATATCAGGTATGCCTGGGAACTAAAGTAAACAGTTTAGTCTACCCGATAAACTTAAAACAATAAATCATACCCGAAACACACATATTCAAACATAAACAGTCAGGCTTGCCCGGGAAGTGACCAATCTTAGTAAACTCTACCCGAAAAGTATGAAATACTTAAAAACATGCCCGAAAATAGTAAACTTAGATACAAGTATCTAAGTGTACTCGGAAAGGTTATAAAACATTAAACCTTACCCGAAAATACATATTCAACTGTTTTGTGCTCGGAAAGGTTAGAGAACATCAAACCTTGCCCGAACATACATATTTAACCTATTTTAGGCAAAATGCAACACTTTTTGACTTAAACCACTTGTCAAAGACATTTATCAGTTATGTATCATTACAGATCATAGTTTAAGAGCAAATGGTGCATTTAGAGATCAAATTTCAGTTATGTTTCAATTCAAAAACAACTTCTTTAGTAAACTGAAAAGATCTTAGGAATGGGATCATATTGACAAAGTAGCTTTCTCAGTACTTCATTCTCAGCATTATTATGACTACAAAGACAGGTCAACAGCAGGACTAGACTTAACATGATTTTTCATTTCTTTGGTGATACGATTAAGTTACATATAAGTTGCAAAAATTTTAATGGATAACACATGTTGTGTTTGATGCTCCTTATCTATCCTCAAGGCTTATTTGGCATTCTCCAGATCACCCCAATTTGACTTTGACCCCCTGGTTTTGGTTAAAAACTTTTAATGATAGAACATATTTTTGAAAATTTATAAGATATTTCTTTTCAAATCTACAAACATATGTGAGGTTGAACGTTGGACTTACATGCCACGCAAATCGGACTTACAGGCCTTTCATTCAGGATGTTTAAAGGACTTATATGATTACCTCCACCCTTGTAGTTCTGGAATTAACCCTCATGATTGCATTTTCTCAATAAAAATTTGTGAACATGTATCAACTTTTGGTTAACAAAACATTTGAAATAAAATAGTTCACATTTGTTCTTTGTCATTCATTATAAGATGATTCATTTTGGGTAACCAAAAACCAACAGGCTTGTGTATGACTGGATAATCACTTTTCTGCCTATCATTTGAAAAGATTTATCTAGGAACATGCGTAGACAACAATGTAACTCCACATAAATCATAGCATTTTCTTTATGTTTATATCACCTTAGATTTTACATATCATGAGAAATCAACCATACATGTTAATGACTGTACTAAGAGTCCTTTTAGCCTAATAAATCCATATGATTACTGGCTAAGTATTCAATGTACTATCATTTCCTATTTTAAAACAGTTTAAAATTCAGACATCCCAAAATCTTTTGTCTGACTGGTAAATGGCTGTTCTGTTTGACCACAAGTGTCAGCAGGAACAAACATATATGTGAGAATATGTCCTTTCAAATCAGAATTATTGACATAGTTCTAAGTGTATGAATAGAAAACAAGTTACAGCTTGCCGCGAATGCCTTCAGTATTCCTGGTTAATGGCTATCCTATCTATCTGAAAACAGATGACAGGACCAACGTATACAAGTATATGCCTTTCCAACTTGAGCAAATGACATAATTTTCAGCAAAAGTAACTCTTGAGACTTTTCATTGAAAAATCTTTTTAAGCTTCCTTAAATCTTGAACTGAATAGTATTATCATATCTCTACACCATTAACAACATGCTCATGTTTTGAGCAAAATTTGTGATTATGCAAAATTCATTAGAAAACTCATTTTATCATTTAATTTTGACATAAAACATATTTTGACACAAACATTGTAACATAATCAAATCTTAATCATACTTAACATCATTAAGACAAACAGACATAACTATCATTCAAGGTATAGCATATCCTAATAACATCAAGTGATCAGATAATTCACATAATCAAGCATTTAAGCAAAAATGTCAGATAAGCATATAATCAAGTATTTCAAATCAAGAGCACTTATCATGACATCACAACTACACATCAACTGATAAACATGCAGAAGTATCAAAAATACCTAATTTTTCACATAAAGGCAAATAGGGCACATATCAGTCAACATGAAAAAGTATCATATTCAAGAATATTCACTCAACATTCAGTTTGTGAGACCTCTAATCATATAATCAATTAACACATAGAGATACACACAACTCAGCACACATCATTAATCAGACCTCATAAGAGTTGATCATTCTCAGGGCTTTCAAAAGAAAGTTGAACCTAGTTCTATCAAGTTGTTTGGTGAACAGGTCTGCCAAATTGTCACTTGTATCAACTCTTTGCATTTCAATCAAACCTTTTTCACAACAATCTCTAATGAAGTGATGTCTAATTTCAGTGTGCTTAGTTTTAGAATGTTGCACTAGATTCTTAACAGTAAAATATGCAGCAGTATTATCAATGAGAATAGGGGTATTCAGAAAATTCAAACCATAATCCAGCATCTGGTTCTGAATCCATAGAACATGTGCACAACAGGCAGATGCAGCAACATATTCAGCTTCTACAGTTGAGATTGAGACAGTTGTCTGCTTCTTGCATTGCCATGACACCAGTCTGTCACCCAAAATTTGACATCCTCCTGAGGTTGACTTCCTGCTCATGTTACAGCCATCATAGTCATTGTCTGTGAAAGCAATTAGATCAAAAGATTGGTTCTTTGGATACCAAATCCCTAAGTCTGGCCTTCCCTTCAAATATCTGAATATTCTTTTAACAGCATTCATGTGGGAGACTTTTGGACTTGATTAGAACCTTGCACAAATACACACAACATACACAATGTCAGGACTTGTAGTAGTCAGATACATCAGAGATCCAATTTTTGCTCTATTTTCATGTTCATCCACAGGCTACCCCTTTTCATTAGAAATCATCTTGTTTTTGGTGTCCATTGGAGTTGAAGCTGTTTTATATTCATGACATTTGAATTTGTTCAAAATGTCCTGCACATATTTAGTTTGGTGAATGAAGATCCCATCAGCCTTTTGTTGAACTTGCAGTCCCAGAAAGAAGTTCATTTCTCCCATAGAACTCATGCTGTACTTGGACTTCATTACCTCTTCAAACTCCATACACATCTGTTCATTTGTTGAACCGAAGATGATATCATCCACATGGACTTGTAATAGTAGCAAATCTGATCTCTTTCTTTTGTAGAAGAGTGTCTTGTCAATGGCTCCCCTCTGGAAAGCATTTTCAAGAAGATGGTTTGATAACTCATCATACCATGCTCTAGGAGCTTGATGCAATCCATAAAGGGTTTTATTTAGGTTATACACCCTGTTTGGATACATTGGATCCTCAAAACCTGGAGGTTGAGCAACATACACCTCTTCATCAATCTTCCCATATAGGAATGCAGACATAACATCAAGCTGGAACACCCTAATGTTCTTTGAGGCAGCATATGTAAGGAAAATCCTGATAGCCTCAAGTCTTGCAACAGGTGCAAAGACTTCCTCAAAATCTATTCCTTCTTCTTGAAGGCATCCCAGTGCCACAAGTCTAGCCTTATTCTTAATCACCAAACCCCTTCCATCCATTTTGTTTCTGAAAACCCATTTTGTGCCAATTGCTGACATGTTTCTTGGCCTATCAACAAGATCCCAAACATGGAGATCTCTGAACTGTGCCAGTTCCTCCTGCATTGCTTACATCCAACTGTTGTCCTTTAGAGCTTGAACAATGTTATTTAGTTCTATTTGGGATAGAAAGCAGGAGTATAAATAGATGTTTGCAATTTCAGAGTGGCTTCTTGTAACTCTTTCATTTATATCTCCAATGATGTTTTCAGAGGGATGATTCTTTTCAACATAAGGAGTTTGTACAATCATATCAACAAACACAGTTGTGTCAAGATTTGACTCATTGATTTCTGGTTCTTCAAAGATCAAAAATGTTTCAGCATCATGAAACTCTGGTGCTTCTTCAATGTTCTGACTCGAGGTTGATGCCCATTGTTTCCAATATTCAAGCTTTCAAACAAATGTTGAAATCTTGCAGTTGTCACATCTTCTTCATTTGAATGGTTGCTTGGGTTCTCCTCAGTCTGAACTTGATCATTCTCTACTTCTTGATTGAGATCTGCATGATCTTGTTCTTGGTCAGCAATGTCATTTGAGATACCCTTGATAAATGTATACTCCTTTTCTTTGCTAGCAACCTTCTTCCATAACCCTTCTAAGTCCAATGTTTTCTTCTTTTTCTCTTCAAATACACTGGTCTTGTAGAATGAGTCATCAAAGTCTTCAGGATAAATCTTGAAAGACCTTATCAACTTTTCATGATCAAACAGCCATGCTGCACCATCAACTGTGTTGAACTGATTCTCATTAAAGATGATATCAGATGATTCAATAACACTCAAATGGTCTTTCACATATACTCTGTAAGCTTTTGAGTGTGTTGAATATCCAATAAAGAAGCAATCCAAGGATTTAGTTTGAAACTTGTTCAAGTAATCCCTGGTGTTCAGAAGAAAACATTTGCATCCAAAGGGCTTGAAAAACTTGATATAAGGCTTTCTATTGTTGAAAATTTCATATGGTGTCTTGTTATGCCTTTTGTTAACAAGTACCCTGTTCTGAACATAGCAGGCAGTATTGATGGCCTCAGCCCAAAATGTAACTGGTAGATTTGCATCTGCTATCATGGTTCTTGCAGCTTCAATAAATGTTATGTTTCTTCTTTCTACAACACCATTTTGTTCAGGAGTTCTAGGAGCTGAGAATTGTTGAAATATTCCCTTTTGTATGCAAAATTCTTCCATGACCCCATTTTTGAACTCTGTACCATTGTCACTTCTCATTGTTTTAACTTTTGTTATTCAGTTTGTTCTCAATCATTATCACACAGCCCTTAATTAACTCTGCAGTCTCATCCTTTGTATTCAGGAAATAAACCCAAGTATATCTTGAATAATCATCAATGATCACAAGACAATATCTTTTCTTCCCTATACATGGCACACTCACAGGACCAAAAAGATCCATGTGAAGTAATTCAAGTACTTGATCAATTGAGTTGATGAGCTTTGACTTATGAGTTGACTTGTGCTGTTTGCCCTTTTGACATGTACTGCAATGTTCTTCCAGTTTGAACTCACTTGTAGGTAAGCCAATGACATGCTCACCCTTAACAAGGTTGTTTATATTCTTTAGATTCACATGCCATAGTTTTTTGTGCCACAATTTTGACTCATTTTCAGTGGCTTTGGAAACAAAACATGTACCACCCCTTGAAACAGCTTCCTTCATGTTGAGCTCATATAGGTTGCCATTTCTAGGTGCCATCATCATAATCATTTCAGGTGGGATTACAAACTTAGGTTTTAAGATGAAACAGTGCGAGTCATCAAAACCAACTTTGTATCCCTTATCACACATTTGTGATATGCTTAGCAGATTGTATTGTAAACCTTCAACATGAAACACATTATCAAATGAAACTTTTCCATTTGTTAAAATTCCTTTTCCAACTATCTTTCCACCATTTTCATCACTTCCAAATGCCACAGGACCTTCAAACTTTTCTTCATAATTAACCAGTGACCTCCTATCACAAGTCATGTGCCTAGAACATCCACTATCCATGTACCATATGTCATTCAGTGGAGTGGACTGTTCCTGAGATGATTATCCAACTTCTTTCTCAATTAATGCCATAAATTCCACATATGCCCTTTTGATATCATCTGCAATGTCTTCTTCATGATTACTCCAATCAAAACTACTCTCATGCTGTGAAGTTACAGCCATATTTCCTTGATTTCTGGGTTGATTTTGGTTGGTTGGCACTGAATTGTTTGGAACAGTTTGAAGATTATGATTGTTGTTCCTTTGAAGGCCTTGATTCTGTGGCACAACTTGTTGATTATTGTTCATTGGAGGCTATTGGAAGTTGTTGAAGTTGTGGTTATAATTGTTGGAGTTGTTGAAGTTGGGGTTATAATTGTTGGAGTTGTTGTTATTGAAGTTGTTCCTTGGCTGAGTCTGTTGAAACTGTTGTTGATGCTGTTGGTTTCTTGGTTGATTTTGAAATTGATTCACTTGATAGTTCCTTGGCATGTTGCATTCTCTAGCAAAATGATCTGGCTATTGGCAGTTGTAACAGATGGCCCTTGACTTGTCAAACCCAATCCTTTTATTTGGCCATGATATAAGTGATCTACCAGTTCTGTTATACAACCCCTTGCTTCTGAGTGCCAACATGGCAGCTTGCCATTTCAAATCCATGTCCTCCAAATCATTAGCATCTATCTGCTATAGATCATCTTGTACAATGCTTGTATGAACCATGTTCTTTGCAACAAAAGCATTATAAGACTCAGTGAACATTGAGAGCAAACCTTGATAATCTGATCCATGACTTCCATTACCACCAACATAGGGTCCATATCCACTAGCCATTGAGGCTGAATCATTTTCTTCCAAGAGTTGGACATTAAACCTCGGCTGGTTTTGTGAGTTGCTTGAACTACCACCAACAAAAGCCTTAGGTGTATCAACACCATGCTCATTTGGTTCTTCAATTATGGGAATCTGTTGTTGGTTTTTGGTTGACAAGTTCCCATAGGTGCAATGAGAGCATTGGTTACTTGAAAACATGGCTTTTCTTCTTTGATCATTTCATTTTCAATCATTTCTATTTCTGCAGCCTGAAGGAAACATACCACATCATCCACCTTCAAATCATTAAAATTGGGCTTTTGAAGGATGAATTTGCAAGTAGTGTACCATTCCTTAGGCATTTAGTTGAGCAGTTTAGTATTCAGGTCAATATCGGTCATGACATAATCAGTTGTCCTCAACTCATTCACAATAGCTAGAAATCGTTCTAGAATTGATTTCAATCTTTCTCCCTCCTTATACTTGAACCTTTCCAACTGTTGCTTCAATCTTTGCTTCTATATGTTCTTCAGCTCAGTGTTCCCCTCATACATCTCAAGGATGGCATCATACATTGCCTTGGCAGTTGTATGATGTGCCACCTTGGTTAAAATATCCCAAGACAGTCCTAGCTTAATCATAGCTAAGGCCATGTCATCTATCTTTCTCAATCTTTCACGCACAGCAACAATTGCATTTGCACCTTCATTGTTGTCCCGTGGTCCATTCTTGATTGAATTCCACATATCCACATAATTATAGCATACGGCTGCTTCAAAGAGTACTTTCCACTTGGTAAAGTTTTCCTGTCCATACAATCTTGGAATCTTGTTAGTAGAAACTTCTTGTTCCTCATATCCAGACATTTTTTGAAAGAATCAAAATCAGTTTCTTTGTAAAAACAGAGTTTCAAAATAATCAGATATGAAAACAGGTTTTTCAGATCTGATGTGTCTGATATGATTTATGCAAGATTTATAAATAAAGATTAAAGCTTTAATTGAAATAAGGAAGAGAAAACACCAATAGATTGTAGATCTGGAAGAAAAAATGAAGAACAGAGCTGCTGACGTCACTTTTCAATGGAACAGTTGTCTTCTTACGTCATTTTTTTTCAAATCTTGAATCAGCAACAAGAATCTTACTAAAATAGCAGCAACGAGCTCTGATACCACTTGTCAGGTCCCCGATTTCAGCTGGATCTTACTCAAATCATGTCATAACTCACACAAATAGATGTGTCGACAAGGGAGTTAATGACGGGTTGTTATATTAAGAAAGATTACTGTTTATTAAAGGCGGAATCAATAATAAACAGGGTAGTTGCTATCAATAATCAAAGGTAACTAACACACACAATATTCACTCAAAAGATTTCCATTCATACAAAGTTGATCATACAAACGAATAATCGATTTAGGGTTTCTTGAAGAAAGTTATGTCCGTACTATTTTAAGACAACCGTCACACTCAAATATTCCTTTTGAATTAAAATGAGTCTGTCTTCATTTCCTTAGGAGGCGTGCCCTAAATTATTCCTTTTATAGGCCTGACACCTCCTTAACAGCTGTCATTCCTTCTAGAAACCCTAAATACTATAACATATTCAAATTACATATTCAAAATTATCCTAAGTGTAAAACAAGTCTTCCAGGTAGGCTTTGCATCAATTTTGTCTTTCCGAGTAGGTTGTGTGCTCTGCCATCCTTTAGAACTTAGTAACATAGAAGTGTGCCTGGAATCAGTTTCCTGGTAGACTTTACTTGAAGGGTATTTTACCAAGTAAAATACTCACCGAGTAGACTTCAATCTTCTTGACTTTGCCAGACTTTGCCCGACAAACCCTTACGAGCAACCTTGTTCTTTAATGGTCCCTTCAACCCTTTGCTAGAGAATAGCTTATTAGCAAAGTGTGCTTGGTAGCACTGTTCCTTGCTTGAGTTGAACCTTGCCCGATGATACTTAGAGATACTCCATTAAAACATCAAGCCTACTTGGACCACTGTATTATTAAAGAATACCTTACCCGGTCTTCCAATCACTTGGCTTCATGAGCTTGGTTAGCCTAAAGCTTACTCGGGAGTGAGCTTTGGCTATGAAGAACAGACTTGCTCGATAAAGTGATCCTTGCCTGGACTTGCATAAACTAGTGAACCTTGCCCGGTAATACACTAATTTCCAAACCCTGCCCGGATATCCACTAAAGAAGACTTCAAGAAGATAACCTTGCCCGATAGACAAAATATTGTACCCGGCTAACTAAAAGCTTTCTCGGAAGTCTAAGGTGTGCCTGGTTCCATACTTAGTCATTTCTGAGGAGGTTGAGAAGATTCCAATCTTCAATCTGATCAGTTTTAGGTCAAATCTTTACTCAACATTCCAGGTTCCGATAGCTCCCGATGACCAGGAAAAAACCGCTTTCACTTGCCCTTACGGAACGTTTGCCTATAAACGTATGCCGTTCGGACTGTGTTGACACCAACCTAGTCCTCAACTGGTGGCCATTTTCCATGAGGTGTATGGTGGCCGCTTTCACTCCGACCACATTCCAGAGGTGTATGGTGGCCATTTTCCATGACATGATCGAGGAATCCATGGAGGTGTTCATGGACGATTTTCCGTATTTGGGAGTTCCTTCGATCATTGTTTGTCTAATATTGAGAGGATGATGTCCCGCTGTGTTGACACCAACCTAGTCCTTAACTGGGAGAAGTGTCAATTCATGGTTCACAAGGGCATTGTTCTGGGGCATCGGATTTCAAGTGCGGGTATTGAGGTTGACCGAACGAAGGTTGAGACCATTTTAAATCTTCCCCGGCCCACTTCTGTGAGATCCGTTCATATTTTTCTAGGTCATGCCGGAATCTGCCGCAGGTTCATCAAAGATTATTCTAAGATCGTGAGACCCATGACCAAACTTCTAAAGAAGGATGCTCCATTGATCTTTTCTGAGCCGTGCATCGAGGAGTTTTACCTTTTAAAAGACAAACTTGTTAACGCCCCAATCATGGTTGCTCCCGACTGGTCATCACCATTCGAGCTGATGTGTAACGCGAGAAACTTTGCAGTCGAAGCAGTTCTTGGACAGCGGAAGGATAAACACTTCCATCCAATCTACTACGCTATTCGGACCTTAAATGGCACACAGGAGAGCTACACCACCACCGAGAAAGACCTTTTAGCTGTGGTGTTTGCATTTGATAAATTAAGGTCTTATCTAGTTTTATCCAAGAAGATTGTGTACACGGACAATTCTATTATTTGATATCTCTTCAGCAAGCAGGGTTCTAAGGCTCGTCTTATTCGATGGATCTTGTTGCTTGAAAAGTTTCATATGAGATCCGTGATAAAAGGGGGACGAGAATGTGGCGACCGATCATCTTTCGCGTCTAGAGGGAACTGAGGTAGGAGATTTGGGGGGTCTGGATTGACAATCGTATTTGGACAGAGAGTCTCATGTTTTTTACGGTAGAGGAGGAAGGTTTTTCATGGTTCGCTGACTTCGCGAACTATCTCGCTGACGGGTACCTCCCAAAGATGCCTTACTAGAAAAAGAAAAAATTCTTTGCTGACATTAAGTTTTACTTGTGGCACGACCAATATCTTTTCCATATCGGTGCTGATCACCTGATTAGGAGGTGTGTATATGTCAAGGAGGGATGACAGATTATGAACCATTGTCATGCGGGACCGACAGGAGGTTACCACGGTGCGTGGTTCGATGGCAAAGAGGTGTTTGATTCTGGATTCTATTGGCCATCGATTTTCAAAGATGCTCATTTTTTCGTTAAAAGTTGTGACCGATGCCAACGTGTCGGTAAAATCTCATCGCGGAATGAGATGCCCCAAAATGCGATTCAGGTATGCGAGGTTTTTGATATTTAGGGTATTGATTTTATTGGCCCTTTCCCGTCGTTTAGAGGGAACAAGTACATCCTTGTGGCTGTTGATTAAGATTTTTGAAGAATCTTTTCTCGCGTTTTGGAGTCCCGAAAGCCTTGGTCAGTGATCGAGGTAGTCACTTCTGCAATGTGCAGATGGGTAAGGCGTTGCAGTATTATGGGGTCACCCATCGGCTTGCGACTGCCTACCACCCACAGACTAGTGGGCAGGTGGAAGTGAGTAATCGGGGAATAAAACGTATTCTTGAGAAAACGGTTGGTTCAAATCTCAGGATTGGTCCGACAAATCAGATGACGCTTTGTGGGCCTTCCGTACAGCCTACAAGACTCCGACTGGTTCCACACCATTACGGATGATTTATGGGAAGACTTGTCATCTTCCTGTTGAGTTGGAGCACTTTGCTTTATGGCCCTTCATAGGGTTAATCTTGACTTATCCGCCGCAGAGGGCAATCGTTTGAACCTTACACAAGTTAGAGGAGCTCCGGGGTCATGCGTATGCGCAGTCATTTAAGTATAAGGAGCGGACGAAGGAATTGCATGATAGAAAGCTGAAGGGCAATAAGCAGTTCACGTGTGGGGATAAGGTCTTATTGTATAACTATCGTTTGAGGTTATTCCCGGAAAGTTGAAATCTTGATGGTCGGGACCGTTCACGGTCACTGAGGTGTTCCCATATGGCACTATTCAGATACAAGATCAAAGCGGGAAGTCTAAGGTGAACGGTCATAGGTTGAAATACTACATAGGCGAGCCGGTTGCAGATCAGACCGTCGAGGTATTCTACCTTGACTCATTCACCGAGGCGTAGAAGTGTTGGATGTACCACTCGGGAGACAACCCGAGTTGTAGAGTGTGTATTATG
>NW_027498495.1:0-145260 GCF_021521415.1 Bidens hawaiensis
ATTGGGGTGTTTGGGATCTTATTGACAAGCCTGCTATTGTTAAAAAGCCAATTCCGACAAAATGGGTATTTAAGTGCAAGAAAGACGATCGTGGGGTGATTGTACGAAACAAAGCATGACTGGTTGTTCAAGACTTTCATCAGCAAGAAGGAATAGATTACACAGAAGTATATGCTCCAGTTGCTAGATTGGAGGCTATACGAATATTTTTGTCTTATGCGGCTTTCAAAAATATTAAGGTTTATCAAATGGATGTTAAAAGTGTGTTTCTCAATGGGGAACTACATGAAGAAGTGTTTATTTTGCAGCCTCCTGGTTTTGAAGATCCAAATTATCCAAACCGTGTTTACCAATTTATCAAGGCCCTGTATGGTCTACACCAAGCCCCGAGAGCTTGGTAAGGAACTGTGGACTGCACTCTATTTTATAAGAATATTGGTGATGATCTGCTCCTTGTACAAATATATATTGATGACATTATCTTTGGCTTCAAGAGAGGAATTGTGGACTGCACTCTATTTTATAAGAACGTTGGTGATGATCTACTCTTTGTACAAATATATATTGATGACTTTATCTTTGGTTCAACAAACAACAAACTGTATAAGGAATTTGAGAAGTCGATGCAAACAAAGTTTGGAATGAGCTCGATATGAATTTCTTCTTAGGGTTGCAGTCTGACACGGGAATTTTCATTCATCAAACGAAATACGTGAATGATGTCTTGAGCCGATTCAAGATAACTGCCGGAAAATTCCCTTCAAAACCTCTTCCCGTGGGTCACAATTTGTCACTGGATGAATTGAAGGATACCGTAGATCCTACCCTTTACCGAGCAATAATTGGTTCATTAATGTATTTAACTGCTTCTCATCTTGACATAATGTTTGCAGTTTGTGTGCCAGGTATCAAAAAGTCCCCAAGTGACTCACCTGGCAGCGGTTAAACTTATACTTCACTATCTGAGGGGTAATCCTAACATTGGTTTATGGTATCCCAATGACGATAGCTTCAATCTCACTGCGTTTTCTGATTTTGATTATGGAGGATGCAGGATCAATTTCAAATCGACTACAATGGGTTGTCAATTTCTAGAAAGTCGGCTTGTTTCCTGGCAGTGTAAGAAGCAGACAACGGTCTCCACTTCAACCGCATACGCAGAGTATGTGGCAACCTCGAGTTGTTGTTCACAGGTTCTTGGATCCAGCAACACTTGCGGGATTACGGTTTGAAGTTTCTTACTACTCCCATCTTTATTGATAACTCTGCTGCTATAAGTATCACCAAAAATCCCGTGCAACACTCAAAGACTAAATATATCGAAAGTCGTGAATGATGTCTTGAGCCGATTCAAGATAATTGCCGGAAAAATCCCTTCAAAGCCTCTTCCCGTGGGTCACAATTTGTCACTGGATGAATTAAAGGATACCGTAGATCCTACCCTTTACCGAGTAATGATTGGTTCATTAATGTATTTAACTGTTTCTCGTCCTGACATAATGTTTGTAGTTTGTATGCCAGGTATCAAATCAAGTCCCCAAGTGACTCATCTGGTGGCGGTTAAACGTATACTTCACTATCTTAGGGGTAATCCTGACATTGGGTTATGGTATCCCAAGGACGATAGCTTCGATCTCATTGTGGTTTCCGATTCTGATTATGGAGGATGCAAGATCAATTTCAAATCGACTACAGCGGGTTGTCAATTTCTAGAAAGTCATCTTGTTTCCTGGCAATGAAGAAGCAGACAATGGTCTCCACTTTAACCACAGAAGCAGAGTATGTGGCAGCCTCGAGTTGTTGTTCACAGGTTCTTTGGATTCAGCAACACTTGCGGGATTACGGTTTGAAGTTTCTTACTACTCCCATCTTTATTGATAACTCTGTTGCTATAAGTATCACCAAAAATCCTGAGCAACACTCAAAGATTAAATATATCGAAATTCGATATCATTTTATACGGGATTGCTTTGAAAAAAAATTAATTGATATTGAGAAAGTGCACACCGATTTTCAAAAAGCCGATCTGTTTACCAAAGCATTTGACAAAATGCGTTCTAACTTTTTGCTTGGTTTAAACGGTTTAAAATCTCTTGTTGCTATCCTGAAACAAGGATAATTATCTTTATTTTGTTTTGTTTATTTTCTTTCATATATTTTTATGTTTTGGGTTTTGGGGGTGAAAATGAAAAATATAAAAATATTGTGATTTAGTTTGTATAGAAAAAAACCAAAAACTTTAAAAATTTTGAAAAATTCAAAAATATTGTGATTTTTGTTTAAAGTATTTTGGAAAATCCAAAAACATTGAAAATTTGAAAAATCAAAAAGATTGTGGTTTTTGTTTGTATAGAAAAAATTCTGAAAAGACAAAAAGATTGTGTTTTTGCATGTACAGAGAAAATCCAAAAATATTTTTCACTCTTTCGCTTAAAATTATGCCATTTACTCATATTTGAAGGATATATATTTGTATATGTTTGGTCCTGATATTTACTAGTAAATGTTTGGGATAGCCATTTACCTAATAACGGAAAGTAGTTGGGGCAACTGTTGTTCGTTTTTATTTAATTCTTTCACTGTAAATTATGTAGGTTATTTAAGTTTGTGGAAATGCTTGCGTGTTTTGGTCATGTTATCTACTTGTAGATTTATATGATAGCCATTAATCTATAGACTGAAAGTGACTGGGGCGATTGAATTTATTTTTGTGCTCTTCAAAAGTGAGTTTTGAAGCAAAAAGAGAAAATGATAGTACATTGATCATCTGGTCACATATCTAGAAAGAAATAAGCTTAAAAGGCTAAGTGCTTAATTGCATTGGTGCATTGATAGGTCTTAAACAAGCCATTAGAGTAAATTATATGATATAAACATAAAGAAACGCCAAATTAAAAGAGGTGTTAGTCTCTACCAAAAATCTCGGTAATGATGGCAGAAATGTAATAGCCTGTCATACTCAAGCCTTATGTTTGTCTGATCACCAAAAATATTAAGTTTGAATAAAAAACATTAAGGTTCCGGACACTGTGAGTCTTTATGCGGCTTAATCATCTGGGTATTCATATGCATGAATATTTTAAAAGCTTTTAGAGCAATCTCAAAGTCATTAAACTTAATCACTGTTGTACCTCGTACAATTTGAATTACTGGCTTGATCAAAATCCGATGTTAGTCATACATTGCTCCTCCCTTGCGTGCGTCTTAATATCAATAAGAAACGGACCCCAGGGGACACAATGTATGTAAGCCTACAGATGGACTCGTGCATACTCATTCACAGTAAAAGACTCTTGGAGCATCAATCATTAATATCTATAAAAATTCTAAATTTTGATCGGCAACATAATGGTTTAAGTCAAACTTGGGTGATACGGTAAAAATCAAATTAAGCTTGAATCGAGATTAGAGGCTGATAGTTTCTGATATTCTGTGTTTTAATTGAACATTTAATCATACCACAAAAATGCTTGAAAGTATGTTATAAGATTTAAGTGTACAACAATATCAATGACCGACTTAACGCCAGTCATAAAAACGCTGAACTATAAAGCTGCGATGGAAGGGCAATATGGTCAATATGATTCTCTGCTTAAACTCACAAAAACATGTACTGCTTTCGTAAAACATTCAAAAATATAAAAATATTTTATTTTCTACTTTAGTTTGCTTTTCGGGTTTTAAAAGGTAAATATTTGAAAAGAAAAACGAAAATACCAAAAAGATTTTATTTTTTTTATTTTTCTTTTTATTTATTCTTTTAAATATTATTTAATTCATTTTTAAGTGATTTTAAGTTATGTTTCTTTTAGCGTAAAACGCGTTAAGGTATGGCATCTTACTCAGTTGGGTAAGATTCATAAGGTAAAGTTCATCGGGACACAGGTTTCGATGCAATATTTATTTCATTATTTACTTCATTTATTTGTTTAATTTTTAATCTTAAATTGAAAAAAGTTTTTAAATTTTAAATTTTATTTTATTATCAATTCGTTATCAGTCAAGATAACGAATGAGGGTCATTTTGATAACGAATTACTTCAATTCGTTATCCTTAATACGCTTCCGGCACTCTGTAAAGAATGACCTCATTCGCCATCAGACTTATAATGAATGAAGCACGAAGTAAGCTTGATTCGTTGACTAATTCGTTATTAAGTCGTTATAATTTTTAACGACTTACTCATTCGTCACCGTGTCTTACGAATAAGATAACGAACTAGCTAATTCGTCAATTTTGAATTAACGAATTAGCTGATTTGTTGCCTTGAAATGTGTGCTGATTCGTCTTATATAATGAACAGTTTGTGTATGAACCTTCTCATTAGTTCACAAACTATCCTTCTTCCTTAAGCAAACCTCTGCCGAAATTTTTCAGAAAATCCAACCTTCATTAAAACAAGTTTTGAACATCATCTGATATTTGTAAGGTATAGAAGATCAAAACGTGATCATTTTCGTCGAAATCCATGGCCATTCATGGGTCATTGGATTGATTTTTATGTCGGTTTTAAACTTCTAAACATAAATCTTAAAAAACCTAATTTACACTCAGATTTTACCACCATGAGTAACATATTTTGGCTATCGATGTGTTTCCAAGCCTATTCGTGGTCATTACAGGTTATTACATCGTCTAACATGGTGTAATTGATTCTGAGTTTGCATGTTTGACTTTCAATGTTCATATTAATTTTGACCTTGACTCCAGATAGTCAAAGATCTTAATTATTGGTGGCCATTCGTTATTAGTTAAAGAATGGACACTCATTCGTGTTCAATTCGTTATGAATGATATAACGAATCATTTCCTTCGTGGTCTTAATAACAAATTAACTCACATTCGTTTATTAATTTGTTATTTAATTCGTTATTCCTTCATGATAGATTTGTTATATCTAATTCGCTTTAATTATTTATAACGAATTAAGCAATTCGTTATAACGATTCAGACAAGATAATAACGAATGACTCTTAGATTTATTTTAAAAAATTCAAAATTAAAATTATTAAATTATTTGAATATTCGTTTTTACTAAATCTCGGGTTTATGTACTTTCAGTTATGGCTGATGAAAACGTCCAGAATGCTCCCGTGGCTGAGCAACAACCAGTACAGCAACCTCAAGAGCCTGAACCCCCACTGTTGTCGCTCGATAAGAAGCATAACATATGTGCTTTCGTTAGGGAGAATTTTGTTGTCGAGGACGTGTTTCATGATACACTAGCTTTAATACGACGTTCTCGTATAAGCTATGTCGTTACAGCTAACCCGAAGATCCACTTTAGCATTGTACGACCGTTTTGGAATTCGGCTCGGTATGTTGAGTCTGAAAAACAAATTGTTGCTGAGGTCAACAGAAAACCGGTCGCCATCACACCCGGTGTTATCAGACGGGTGTTGTGGTTTGTGGATAATATGGACAACCCGTGTGAGTTTGATAAGGGGTTGATCCGCGGATTATTCCATCGTGTGTTCTATGCTGGTGACCTTTACCGTTCCATGTATAACAAGGCAAACTTGTGCCCCACGTACAATTATCTACTACACGTTCTTATTCACTGCCTTGGTGGACGCAAGGGTGGATACGACGGTGTCGGATCATGCTACAATCGGCATTCATCACCTTGATTTTGAACAAACCGTTCAATAGATTTCGGAGATGATTTTCAATCATCTCAAGGAAAACTGCTTGGTCAAAACCGTTGCGGTAAATTCATTATGTAACCACGTTTCATCCAGCTAATCGTTCAGGATCTAATTCAAGATTTGGAGATTGATTTGACGCTCAGAGATGACGTTTTGAAGCTCGAGCATATGAACGCTGATACAATTAAGCGGATGAAGTCGTACAGGCAGGACGCGCCGAGGACCAAACGACTTATTGGCCATCTGTCTAATCCGCCGTATGAATGTCCTTCTAATGATCGTTGGATCCACGATGACTCGGATTCCAAACATAAAGAGGGACCAGGTGGGAACGAAGGTGGTGATGATGGGGATGAAGGAAGTGATGGTGGTCAGGGAAGTGACCAACGACGTGTTGACGTTGTGGCAGCAAGTTCTCAGGCTACACACCGAAAACGTAAAGGCAAAGCCTTAGCATCTGAACAACCACCCAAACGTCACGTCGTTCATGGATCTGGGGTGGAATTAACTTTGACGACTACGCTTACATCCGATCCTAGGTTTGTCATGATTCCTTAATCGATCTTATCTACGATGCCAAGGCCTGTTTATGCTGCTTCGGTGGTTCCTCCAACAACAACGATGATGCCGACTTATCTTTTGGACAACTCATTTATGAGACTCAACCGTCCTCAGGGACCGGTGCAGCCGGTACCTCCGTCTTTTCATTCGTTGACCCCTACCAATCAGATGAACATGCAAGTGAGTTTGATTCATCTTTATGATATACATCTATTTATACATCTTGAATCCCTTGTAAAGTTGTGTTTCTTTAATGTTTTGAGTTTGGTTTGATTCTGTTTCGTTTATCTTTTATTAATTAAAGGTTTTGAGTCAAGTAGTTTATATGTGTATCGTGTTTTATATCTATTGGTGTCTTGCATGTTAAACTTAATTCTTTCTATCATTTCATGCGAAGTTTATGTTCGTTTTGCTCGTTAATGATTACATGATTAGTTCACTTAGAGTTTCGATTTGTTTTCATGTAGATGGTGGCTTGAGAGTTAAGGAAAAGAAGGCCTAGAAGGTTCCTATCGTTGCTTGGAGTTCAAGGAAGAGATCTAGCATGATTTAGCAATAAATATATTAAAACAATTAAAAAAACTCCTTAATTCCTCTCTGAAGGGCGCCGCGCCGCGCAACCGGGGGAGGCCATTCCCGTCGCGGGGCGCCTAGGCCTTCTGGTCAACATATTTTTGCAAGTCCAAGCCCGTTTCTCGCTATATAAACTTAAAATTTCAAACCTAGACGAATTCAAGCATAAGGGCAGCCGATTTTGGAGAGGAAACAAAGGTTTTGAAGGTGATTTGAAGCTAGGAACCAAGGAGGATCGACAGAGCTTTCATCTGGGTGTTCAAGGATCAATTGCAAAGGGTTTTATTGCTCTAACTTTCGTTCCTTGTTCATTATTTGTCATGTCTTTCCTCTTTGTTTTTAATACTTGTTTAGGATTGTTTTTAATAATGATTCTAGGCTAGACTTCATGTCTACCTAGGTTTGATGAACATGTTTTTGACTTGATTCTTGCTTTATACAATTGTTTGATTATGGTTTTGTTAATTTAATAGTAAAAGACATGGTTTTGTTTTCATGATGCGTATAAGTATTTATTATCTTGGTTGATTGTCAACTATTGCTTCACATAGATGCTTTATCTTTTGATTGTGTTCTTTAGATTTAGGGTTTATGTTTAAATCATTACTTGGTGTTTTGATTATTGTGATTAAATGGGCACGTTAGATCATAGTAGCTTGTTGATTATTGATTAGGATTTTGAATGCTTTGCTAAATTCCATTAGATGTAAGGTGAGGGGTTGTTAATGTGTCTTGGTCAATTGCTTGCTAGGATAGTTAGTGACAATATTCTTGCTTATTGTGTTGATCCATGTTCATGATGTCATGTTAAGTTTATCAAGTTATCTAGGGTTTAGTGTTTTGTAAGATTGCTTGCTTTAGATACTATTAATTAACCCTAATTGATGACTTTTCGGAAATCAATAATACTGATTTCTTAATAATCTAATAATTTTTCTTTGGGATTTCATTTGATTTGGTCAAGGGTCCTTTAGGTTTTATTAGATGAATACGTTTAGAAATCAGTTTACATAATCATGTTATTTGTCCATTGCTTGATGATTGTTGATGCATGGGATTCTTCCCTAGGTAGATTCCTTCTCTATTTGGTTCCGATCTTGGGTTTGGTTGCTTGATTCTCGTTTACTTGCTTATTTGTTTTCTTAGTTTTATCCCCTTATTCATTTCTGGCTGGGTAAAATTAGGTTGAGTTATATCAGCATAACAGAATAAGAGATTCCGATTCGTTTGCTGATGAGGCGGTACCCGGATTTGATATTAGTTTAAAAACCCCCTCAAATATTATTAATAAATAGTCATGTCGTAAGTCGAGTCTAATTAGTTAATTTACGTAATTTATAGAGTCCTATGGCTTCGATATTCCGGACTTACTTAGCTTTAATACAATTGATCGGTTCACTTGCCGGTGTTTTTTGTAGTTGAGTCTTAGGTCTAGTTTTTATTACTTGTTTAATTTAGTTAATATTTAATTGACTGTTTTTAGCACATCAAGTTTTTGCCGCTGTTGTCGGGGACTCTTAGCAATTCGTATTAGCTTTATTTGGACTTATCTGCTACATCCGTGCTATTTGTTTTATTTTTGTTTGAGTCGTAGGAGTTAATTTAAGTTTTAGTTTATTTTTAAGTATTCGAGTCTACTCACTTGGTCTTTTGCGTTTTTCAGGTTTATGCCACATCTTCGTTCGCAAGGACCACCGCTAGATAATCTTGGATCTTCTCCGTTGAAGTCCGAGGCTAGTTCATCACAAAAGTCATCTCCGTACAGTTCACCACCCGAAAGTCCTAGACGTCAATATCAAATGGCCGACGACAGAACAATTGCTGCTCAAGCCTTCGATGGCTTAACCGGAAACCAATCATGCATCGTCGTTCCCCAGATCGAAAATCCCATCTCATGGTAGATTCCGTCATACGTCATAAACAACATCGTCCAAACTAATCAGTTTAATGGGCGTGATGACGAGGATGCACTGGCTCACATTAACCGACTTTACCGCATTCTTAAAACTTTTAATTTACAAGGTGCTACCGAAGATGCTATTTTCTTACATTTGTTTCCGTTTTCACTTGCAGGTAAAGAAGCCACTTGGCTTGACACTCAGCCGCCCGGCACGTTCACTACGTGGGAAGCACTACGTTCGGCATTTATCAAGAGATACTTCCCACCTGCTAAAGCGGCTATTCTTCGTGATCAGATTCACTCGTTTCACATGGAGCCGGGGGAGCAATATTGTCATGCTTGGGAGCGATTTCAGAGCTTGTTGTCTCGATGCTCACAGAATGGTCTCACGCCTTGGGCTCTCGTGGAGAAATTTTACAATGGGTTGAACTACGAAACCCAAGTTCGGTTCGACACGGCCGCGGGAGGAAGTCAACTGGCGAGGAAAAATGTCACCGAGGTAACAAGATGTTTGAGAGCTTCGCTCAATCGGACCTTGCCAAAGTGCCACATCGCGGGAATTCCACCCCATTAGCAGTACATCCTCATCTACTCGAGGTGTACACCAGGTTAATCTGGATACTAGTGTTGCTGCTGCTTTGGAATCACTAACTCGAGAGGTTAAGGAGCTGAAGGCCAAGGTGGACAGGTGTGAGTTTTGTAAGGGTGGACATGGTACATTGGAGTGCCCAGTGATGAATCAACAGGTCGATTTATTTGCTGGTCAGAATAGGTTTCCCAACAATTACAGCAACAATAATCAGACTTGGAACACCTACAAGAACCCGAATCAGAATAATTCTAATTGGTGCCCGTCAGGCGCACCACCCGGAATTCAAAATTCTTATGCTCCAGCACAAGGTCAGTATTTTAATAATAATAATAATAATACCAATAGTATTAACATTCAAAATAATGTGCAGGATTCGAATGGTGGAATTGGGCGTTTGGAAGAGATGATGAAGTAAATCCTGGAGAGAGACCAAGCTACACAGAAGAAGTTTTCCGAGAACGACCTACTTTTTAGGAATCAACAATATGCTATTCTTGATATTCAAAGGACTGTTGGTGATATTGCTCGTCGTTAGGAAGAAAGGCCTCCAGGTCAGTTTTCGGGTATTCCTCAAACTAATCCGCTACTCAATTGAAAGCCATATCCACTCGTAGTGGTAGGGTTTTTGGTCCGGAGGTAGTTAGTAAAGAAATAGGGAAAACTGGGGACGATGAATTGGTAGATGAGGAGATAGAGGTAGAGGCTCCGGGTAAGTCACAAGCTACAACACCGATTATTGAGCCACTAGTCGAAAAGAAGTCGGATGGAGTCCGGCCACCACCACACATCATTAACCCTGCTTATGTCACGTATCCCGCTCGTCTAAAGCATCAACAGTATACGAAGGATTATGGGAATTTTCTAAATATTTTTAGCCAATTAAATGTCAATCTCCCGTTCGTCGAAGTCCTCCAGCATATGCCTAAGTACGCCAAGTTTTTGAAAGATCTTCTTAAAAGAAAGGATAGGTTGGAGGAGCTTTCGACTGTTCCGCTAAATGGAGAGTGTTTTGCGGTAGTTCTGAATATAGTGCCAGAGAAATTACCCGACCCCGGTGTTTTTACCATTCCATGCCTTTTCGGAAGTGACACGACGTGTCAAGCATTAGCAGATCTTGGAGCTAGTATAAACCTCATGTCGTATTCTTTATATGAAAAGTTGGGTCTAGGAGAGCTCACCCCCACTCATATGACGTTGTCTTTAGCCGATCGTTCCGTTAAGTATCCAAGGGGTGTTGTGGAGAATTTGCTCGTTAAGGTAGATAATTTAGTTTTCCCCGCAGATTTTGTTGTTTTAGATATAGAGGCCGACGAGAGAGTTCCTATTATTTTGGGTCGTCCATTTTTACGTACTGCAAGGGCGACCATCGATGTGTTTGAAGGTAAGATAACTCTTAGAGCCGGTGGTGATTGTGCCACTTATTTGGCGAAGTCCATGAGACATCCGAGTGGTTAAGACGGTCTCATTGATCCATGTCACCCAGTTTACTCGATAGAATCAATTATCTCGGGCATGGGCCGTAGTCTTGACGATTCCCATTCGGTGAGTATTAGTGTGAAAAAGGGGCAAGAGGTTTATAGTTCTCGATAAATGGTAAAGTGTGTTGGAGAAAGAGGTGGTGGTAAGCGTAAGTTTGAAAAGGTTCATGGGGTTAGAAAGAAGAAGACCAAGATTGACGAATGGTCGGATCGTGATTCGATATCTTTAAGGGCATTGGAGTTCTACCTAGGTGGAGGAAGCTCCACTCGGTCCGCCACGTAATTCGCATAATGTGGGTTCTTGAGTGAAAACTCAAGTGTAGAGTTTGTATACTTTATTTTATTTTATTTCTATTTTCTTTTTCTTTGAGTCACTAATGTAGTTTTTTGTAGTTCGACTTTGTTTTGTGTTTTTGAGTTTCGCAAGTTTGAAGATTGAATGAGCTAGAGAGACGATCCCCAAGGAAGAGTATATTGAAAAAGACAAGTGTGGGGATGGAGGAGCAGCCGAGCCGTATACTTTATGTTTTATTATTTATTTGCTCGTGATTATTCAAGTTATATATATATATATATATATATATTGATTGAAAGTACTTTAAATGCATAATATCTATCGGTTTGATAAGATATATTTTTAGATATGTTTGTTTTGTTTTGCCAATTTCTTTCGTGAGAGAAAAGAAGTTTACATTTGCTAAGCACGTTCGTAGTTGGAGGGCATTCATGGAAAGAAGACTTTAGCTTCATATTTCATGCGCATATTACCAGCTAAGTCTTCTCCATTATCTAGCTTGTTTAGTTGTTTTTTTTATTTTGCTTTTGTATGTTGTTTTTAATTTTTAGGTTTTTAGTTTTTTGTAGTCCGACTTTATTTTTAAATTTTATTTTTATTTTAAGTCGTCCTTATCATTGCATTGAGGACAATGCAAAATTTAAGTGTGGGGATAGGATATGTGGGTCGTAGTTTAAATTGGGTTTTTGTTTGAAAAATAAAAAAAAAATTGAAAAAAAAAAGTTGAAAAAATGCTTTAAAAATGTCCCTTGAATCTAGTTATTTTGCGTTAAAGTGGGAGATGATGATATTTATCGGAAATTGGTTTTTCAAACTACTAATAATATGAGATAAATAAAATGAAACGCACTTAACTTAGGATGTATCGATAGGCTCAGCCTTGAAAATGAAAGGGAAAATTTGATAAAATGGGTCGGAAATCTCTTGTGGGTAAAGCGTTTTGTCCGTAGAAAATAAGTAATGAAAGGTCAGCCATACTCAAACATTAATTATTGCTATGAAAATGTGGAAATATTATGAAGTTTAAAATTTTTAAAAAAATTGAATACGTTATCATATGATACTTGGGTAGGTTTAACGTTAGAGTATGCCGTGTAGCCTGTGATATAAATCTTAAACTGTTAGTTTTAGTGTTTTACACATCATTGGCGTATGGTTTTATAACCTTAAATCTTGTAATGATGGGATGCCCCGGGTCCAGAGACCATGGGTCTGTATGCCGACTATTCATCTGGGTATTCACAATTCCAAATGGGGTTGTGAATATTTAAAATAAAGCTAAAAAAAAGCAAACCCGCAGATTTCTGCCACTTAAGTCTTTAAACATGATCACAAAAAGTACAAAAGTACAAATACATTACAGACTTGATCATCCACGCTGTTAGCCATGTGGGGTCCCCTTGCTCGCGTCCCATTAAGAAACGGACCACAAGGGACACGCCACATGTAATCCCTACAGATGAAATTTTGCATACTCACCAATGGTAATGGTTCGGTGTATTGCTTGATAACGGGGGTATGTCATGTTGTGGGAAACACTAGCTATTAATTAATTGAACCTTAATCATATCTAATGGCTGCTTGGTAGACTTTGATGCTTAAGCTTAGGTGGATAAACAATACCCTTGATCGTCTTAACTATTTATAAAAAATATAGAGCAACAAAAGTTTTAAATCTGCTAATTTTGAGGTTTTAGTCAAGTTGGGGTGGCCTGGTCCGGTAAAAGCTGAAAATAAGCACGCCTTAATTGTGTAAACCAATGAGTAATATTATTGTCGGATCTTATTTGTCAATGTAAAGATTAAGGCATGGGTTTTAGTGGACAACAATATCGATGATCGCGGTTTTTGCGTTCTTCTAAGCTTTAAAAATTAACCTGTATGTTTGTAAGACTATATTTTCCGATTATGATCCAACTGCATCAGACTTTTTCAGGGACAAAAAAAGAGTAAGTGTGGGGATATTTAATATACATCAATTTATACATCTCGAATCCCTTGTAAATTTGTGTTTCTTTAATGTTTTGAGTTCGGTTTGATTCGTGTTTCGTTTATCTTTTATTAATTAAGGGTTTTGAGTCAAGTAGTTTATATGTTTATCGTGTTTTATATCTTTTGGTGTCTTTCATGTTAAACTTAATTCTTTCTATCATTTCATGCGAAGTTTATGTTCGTTTTGCTCGTTAATGATTACATGATTCGTTCACTCAGAGTTTCGATTTGTTTTCATGTAGATGGTTGCTTGAGAGTTAAGGAAAAGAAGGCCTAGAAGGTTCCTATCGTTGCTTGGAGTTCAAGGAAAAGATCTAGCATGATTTAGCAATAAATATAACAAAACAATAAAAGAATCCGGAATTCCCCTCTGAAGGGCACCGCGCCGCGCGACCGAGGGAGGCCATTCCCGTCGCGGGGCGCCTAGGCCTTCTGGTCAACATATTTTTGTAAGTCCAAGCCCGTTTCTCTGTATATAAACTTAAAATTGCAAACCTAGACGAATTCAAGCATAAGGGCAGCCGATTTTGGAGAGGAAACAAAGGTTTTAAAGGTGATTTGAAGCTAGGAACCAAGGAGGATCGAGAGAGCTTTCATCCGGGTGTTCAAGGATCAATTGCAAAGGGTTTTATCGCTCTAACTTTCGTTCCTTGTTCATTATTTGTCATGTCTTTCCTCTTTGTTTTTAATACTTGTTTAGGATTGTTTTTAATAATGATTCTAGGCTAGACTTCATGTCTACCTAGGTTTGATGAACATGTTTTTGACTTGATTCTTGCTTTGGACAATTGTTTGATTATGGTTTTGTTAATTTAATAGTAAAAGACTTGGTTTTGTTTTCATGATGCGTATAAGTATTTATTATCTTGGTTGATTGTCAACTATTGCTTCACAAAGATGTTTTATCTTTTGATTGTGTTCTTTAGATTTAGGGTTTATGTTTAAATCATTACTTGGTGTTTTGATTATTGTGATTAAATAGACCCGTTAGATCATAGAAGCTTGTTGATTATTGATTAGATTTTGAATGCTTTGCTAAATTCCAATAGCTGTAAGGTGAGGGGTTGTTCATGTGTCTTGGTCAATTGCATGCTAAGATAGTTAGTGACAATATTCTTGCTTATTGTGTTGATCCATGTTCATGATGTCATGTTAAGTTTATCAAGTTATCTAGGGTTTAGTGTTTTGTAAGATTGCTTTCTTTAGATACTATTAATTAACCTTAATTGATGACTTTGCGGAAATCAATAATACCGATTTCTTAATAATCTAATAATTGTTCTTTGGGATTTCATTTGATTTGGTCAAGGGTCCTTTAGGGTTTATTAGATGAATACATTTATTAATCAGTTTCCATAATCATGTTATTTGTTCATTGCTTGATGATTGTTGATGCATGAGATTCTTCCCTAGGTAGATTCCTTCTCTATTTGGTTCCGATCTTGTGTTTGGTTGCTTGATTCTCGTTTACTTGCTTATTTGTTTTCTTAGTTTTATATTAGTTTAAAAACCCCCTCAAATATTATTAATAAACAGTCATGTCGTAAGTCGAGTCTAATTAGTTAATTTACGTAATTTATAGAGCCCTGTGGGTTCGATATTCCAGACTTACCTAGCTTTAATACAATTGATCGGTTCACTTGCCGGTGTTTTGTGTAGTTGAGTCTTAGGTCTAGTTTTTATTACTTGTTTAATTTAGTTAATATTTAATTAACTGTTTTTATCACGCATCTCTTTACAAGAATCAAATGACAGTCGATCGCCAAGCTCAAGAGCAGTTGATGCAAAACCAACGTCGTCTGATAGGTTACGTCTCTTATTGCCAAAAGGAGATAAAGGAGCTTCGTGATATTGTCACGGCTCAGGGGGTGAAGATTTAGGAACAGTAGGATCTCATCCTTCAGCATACGTGAAAAGATGATGAACTAAGGAAGCTGAAGAACGATGATGATGATCCTGACGCTCCAGGTGCTGGAGGTAGAGATCCGAAACAAGCTCATGGCTCATCCTCATATGTTGGTACGAGCGGAGGTGAAGGCAATGATAGACAATTGGTGGTCTATCAAGACTCGACGAATGCTCAACCTATCGAGTCGATCAAAGCCAACACCATCCTGTTCATAGACTTCAAGAAAGGTATAGTGATGAGTTCTGCCAACCTTTTCGAGATCGAAGAAGGTCAGTTCGTCGATCAGTCC
The DNA here is from genome assembly GCF_021521415.1 of Bidens hawaiensis. Classification (NCBI taxonomy): domain Eukaryota; kingdom Viridiplantae; phylum Streptophyta; class Magnoliopsida; order Asterales; family Asteraceae; genus Bidens; species Bidens hawaiensis. The sequence goes on from NW_027498495.1 coordinate 15,239, forward strand.
CTAACGTGAGATCAGATTTCAAATTTTTTGGTGCTGAACGATGAGGAACTGGACGCTTTAGAAGCAGAGGAGGACGTGGAAGTGGTGAACGATGAGAAAGTCTTATTGGATACGACAATTCCACATGGGAATACGTCGTTTATTTATGAAGACGAAGAGATTTAAATTTAAGATGTGACAGCAGAGGAATACCCTGATCTATATCAACGATCAAATATTGATCAAGGTGTTCCTATTTTTACTGAAGAAAATGTTTAAGATGCTGAAGATCATTTGGAGAAGATATCAAAGAATAAAGCCAAGATGCATGGACGGGATTCTGATCAGTCCGAGGCTGATATTGTTGGTTGGTTCAAGAATCGCAACAAGCGTGTTCGTAATATTATTGAGGCGTAGAGATACTTTGATCGAGAACATGAACTGGGCGCTATCGCACTAGCCAAAGCTAATCAGAAGACCACATTCTAAGCTGTGTCGATGGTGAAAGGTGACATTGTATCTTGGTTATATGATTCTGATTTGAAGGTCTGTATTATAAAGTGGGAGAACAGTGTACAGTATTATCAACATATCACTGACGTTCTCTCACTACTGCATTGGGATGTTCGTACCCTCGCGAGTCGACCTTTTATTAATCGCGATGGAGATCGTCGAGCTGAATGGTTTCATCAACATTTGCTCTTCGAGGTAAACCGTGATTTTAAGTTCTTTAAGCCACAAGTCCCAACCCGTAAACGTATTGGCGAGATTGATCCTCGTACGGGTTGGAGGAAACTCGTGCTTAAGGTAAAACCACCGAAGACAATGAAACATGTACCGGTGAATACGTTACCACAAAATCTTCACCTATCGTTTAATCGATGGTACTATGATAATCGTACCTGCGAGGCCGTAATTGTGCTTGGTAAAGGCTTGAAGACCAATTTTATTAGAGTTACCGACCCAATGTGGCTCGTTAACTTGTCCGAAACAGACAATGACCTGCTGTTCGAGAACAAGATATTGATCGAGCGCCATGAAGACAACAACCGAGCTATGCAGTTCCAGCGTGTCGTACGTGTGTGTCACGATTTCAGGATTCATAGTTGTCGTGATTGGCAGACAAAGTGCTTCAAGTAATTTAAAGACAAAGGGCTCAAGACGAGCGAGTGTTTTTTAGTGCACGGTTTTGTCGTCTCGAGTCTTTGTAACTTATCGGTTATAATTTATTATTATTATTATAATGTAAGGGTATTTATGGAAAACTATTTAGTTCCTTATGTAATGGCTAATTCTTTAAGGATGTTTAACGAATTAGCCAGTTCGTTATAGGTAATGTCCATTCGTTAAGGATGTTTAACGAATGGGCGGTAACTCATTATGTTTGTTTCCCATGCGTTATGGAATGTTGACGAATGGGGGCATAACGAATCACTGATTTGTTATGTTTTCCCTTTTGTGTTATGTAAGTTAACGAACTGGAGCCAATTCATTACGGGATGTGTAACGAATTGGTCTCCATCGTCTATTTAAGTTTGTGTAGCCTTACATAATTTAAGGATTGAGTTATAATTATATCGAACCTCTGCCCAATCTCTCTCTTGATTCAATACTCCCTTAATATTATTAATATTACAATTATCTATTATCAATTACTATTACATATACATAACTAAGAATATATCATAAACTAGATCCGTAAACTATCTCGATCTAATACGGTTATGAATTGTTTAGATCTGTAAGATTTCAAATAATTACAAAAACTCCTTGTGTTTTCTTCTTATTTGCCGAATTCTAGAGAGAAGAAAAAGAGAGAGTGTTCTTGTGTGTGAGAGAGAGAATGGTAGATTCAAAATAACCCTTGGACCAATTAGATACATTGCATGTCCTTGATAATAACAAAGTTAATAAAGAGATGAGAGAGGGGGGGAAAGGGGCCGGCCTCCTTTTGGGTTCCCACCCAAAATTCAAATCTCAAATGTTATTATTTTGTTACCTATATTATGTATGTTAAGATATAATGCAACATAACATGGCAAGGTAACATGCATTATGTAACATGTCTTTCATATTTGTAATTTAACCAACTTAAACAACAACATGAAATGTCTTCTCTCAAAATATAAATTATCCATATAATTTATATATTACACAAGTGCAAATATCTAGAAACCCAATTTCTAAATATTCTAAGTGTTGATATTTATTTGTTAGATCATATCTTAAATAAATATCATGGTGTTTGTCTAGCTTGTTATTGGGTATGACCCGACTTGGATCATAACGTACTAGCCACATCATCTCTAGAAGATAAAAGTCTTTTGTTTTTCTACTTGAATTTGATTTGATTTGTAATGTCCATGAGACAGAATTATAAGTTGTAATCTTTTTCAGTTTGATATGCAATTTCCTTCATGAAAAATTGTTGTGTATTTTTGGATAAGTGTATGTAACCTTAGAGGTGTTTTGGTACAGTTGAGGATGTTCCAATCTAGACGGAGATTGTTGGGATGAGGAAAATACATAAGGAAGATTGGAAACTTCTCAACATCTCTAAAAATGGCTAAGTATGGAAATCGAGCACACTCAGGCATCCCAGCAAGCTTTTACTTGATCTAGCAAGGTATTTTGCTTTCCCAGCAAGATGATCTTCTAGAATTCCTCTTAAGTGATAAACCAAGCATGGTTCACTTTGTCTAGCAAGGTTGTTCTTCAATTCAAGCAAGGTTTGTTTCCTAGCAAACTCATGACTAAACCAAGCTGAAACCAAGTCTATTGGAAGATCTAGCAAGGTTATTCTTAATAAACAGTGGTCCCAGCAAGCTTGAAAGAAGTTGATAAAGAATTTACTTAAGGACTTCTGCCGAGCAAGGTTCAACTAAGGACAAGCTACAGTGTTACCAGCACACTTATGTCTGTTCAAATAAGTTAAGTTAACAAAAGGTTGAAGGGATCTCTGAAGAACAAGTTTGCTCATAGGACCTTATTGAGCAAAGTTTGATATGGTTAAGAGGATTGACGTCTGCTAGATGGATATTTTCTAAGGAAAATATCCTAAGTAAAGTTTTCCCGGAGAACTGTTCCCCAGCACACTTAATGGTTACCGGGTCTGCTCGACAAAGACTAAAGCTGCAAAGCTTGCTCGAAGACCTGTTTACACTTAGAATCTTTTCAAATTTGTTTTGAATATGTTTCTATCATTAGGGTTTCTAAAAGGGGAATGTCAGATGTCAGATTGGGCCTATAAATGGAATATTTTAGGGCACGCCTGACAACAACATGACAACGAGAATATTGTGATTTGACGGCTGCCTCAATCATGTACGGAAAGCTGCCATAAATCAAAACATTCCACCTAGAAACTCTAATTGATTTTCATTGTATCCTTCACAATATTAATGGAAATCTTTGAGTTACTTTGTGTGTTTATTACTTTCATGTCCGTTGGGCAACATTTAGAGTATTATTGATTCCGCCTTTAATATTCTATTGTTCTTTACCAAAACTAGTGTGTCGTTAACCTTCTTGTCAACAGTTATGTGTGGGTTACGACTGTGAGAGAGTGATATATTTAGTGAGATAATCGGGACCGACAACATCTCCAAACATCGGTCGTCCAAATAAATCTTCTATTAAGAACACACAAATGCGTGAACATCATGTTGCTCTTGAGCGTAAGCATCAACGTTCATTTCTTCAGCCATAACTGTAAAAACCGACCATTAGTTTTGGTTTTATACTTTAAAAACCTAAAATTATCAACACTTGGTAAAACTTTAGATTCTGGTCAATTTGTTATCTTCACATTCGTTAAGATAAGCTATTCATTCGTTAAAAAGTCATTAACGAATGGCCTTAGTCGCTAAAACAAATTAAACGAATACTACATTTGTTAATTCTCTTAAACGAATGGACACATTCGTTAACAATTAAGCCTCATTTGTTAGACAAATTACCGAATGACACTTATTCGTCACATATAACAACGAATGTGTAGACATTCGTTATCACTAACAAGAATGAAATATTTATTCGTTACTGAGTACGAATGTGAACCAACGAATGGTTTCTTTGACCAATTAGTCAAAGAGTCAAAACTACCAAGAACTACAAAAGTCAAACATGCAGTTTAAATTTGTAATTCATAACAAAATCAACTTTATACATTAAAATAAATATTAACATCATCGATATGATATCGTCAACAAAACCAAACCATTAATTTGATTAATCTGATTAGTTTTAATGATCAATTGAACAAATTTGTGTTCGTCAAGAGTTACGTCCAATTACACCCTCAAAACAGGATCAAAAATCATAACAAAACTATCAATGGGTTCGTCTTTACCTTCTAATCAATAATCAATCACTCAACAAGTCTAAATCGATGTTTAAGAATTATGGAAAATTTGGCCAAAGTTTCTCTCTGTATTCTTGGAGACTCGATTGATACCTAGCACACAAACAAACAATAAACATTATATCAGAGCAAGAAGTAGTTAAATACATTAATGAACCTATCATTGCACGATAAAGGGTCGGACTTACTGTATCATCCGGTGGTTAATTGTGACCCACAAGGAGAGGAGTTGAGGGTACTTTTCCGATAGTAATCTTGAATCAGCTCAAGAAATCATTCACGTATTTGGTCTGATGAATAAAGATTCTCGTATCAGACTGGTGAATCTGTAAACACAAAAAGAAACTCATTTATCCCATCAAACTCATCTCGAATTTCGTTTATATCATCTTCTTGAATTCCTTGCATAAGTTGTCGTTCGTAGAACCAAAAATGATATCATCAACGTATATATAGACAAGGAGAAAATTGTCTTTCACAGTCTTGTAGAAAAGGATACAATCCACAGTCCCTCGTTTGAAACCACTATCCATAAGATAGTCAGCCAATGTGCTATACCAAGTTCTCGGGGTTTGGTGAAGACCATAAAGAGCCTTGTTTAATCAGTAAACACACTAAGGATAACTTGGATCTTCAAAACTAGGAGGCTGCTTCACATAAACCTCTTCATGAATTTCCCCGTTCAGAAATGCACTCTTCACGTTCATTTGGTACACCTTGAAATTCTTGAAAGCTGCATACGCCAAGGAGATTCGTGTAGCCTCAAGTCTTAAAACTGGAGCATATACTTCGTTGTAATCTATGCCTTCGCGCTAATTAAATCCTTGGACTACCAGTCTTGCTTTGTTACGCACAATTACCCCCACAATCATCCTTTTCACACTTGAATACCCACTTTGTCGGGATAGCCTTTTTCACCCGATCTGGGTTGTTAATGAGATCCCAAACACCAAGATGGACGAATTTTGAAGAAGTTGTTGCATTAGATGTCATATCAAGAGCATAAATATCACTCGACCAGGGTGATCGCATGAAAACCATTTCCTCGAGAATCACAAACCCAGGCTTCATAATCACACATTGTTTATTAGTGAACAAGGTTGTATACTTTTCATCACAAATCTGTGAAACGCTCAACAGATTATGATCAACCTTGTCATAGTAACTCACCTTCTCAAATATGATTATACCATTGGACACTTCACCCTCTTTGATTATAAGTCCACCTTGGTTACCCGCAAAAGCAACATAACCTCCTTGAATGTCTTTTATGTTTGTAAGGAGATTAACATTGCTGGTTATATGTTGAGAACATCCACTATCCATAATTCATTTATATATTGAAATAGTTTTGGATGAACTCTCCACATACAAGTAAATGATTAGTTCATAGTGGTAACCCAATCCTCGGTCTTGGGTTAAACTTCTTGTTCCTTTTGGTATAAAACAACTTTTTCTTTCCATGTTGGTAAATCATCAACATAAACCTTGATATCTTTAGACTTCCTTTTCAACATGTGTTGATGTAATCTCTGGAAATGCATATAGGTCAATGTCACCTTCGACCTCTTAGTCAATTTGTATTCAACAGGAATTACATCAGGTTTGACAATATTACAAACTGGTTTAACAATCTCAACCAGTTTGACATCAACCATGTTTTTCTCATAATTAACTCTAATCACCTTCCTAGGGTTAACCTCATCAATCACAATTTGATTATCATCAACCTTGTTTTGTGTAGGTTGCCTTTTGAGAATACTTTTAATCACAGGAACACGATCCTTGATCAAAGATTTCTCATAAAATCTAACCCTATATTCACATACTCTTGCAACGTGACCTCATTCACCACAGGAAAAACAAGTTCTCATATCCACAAATATTTGTGGTGAATGATATCTATCATGTGAGTCCTTAGGTTGAAAAGTCACAGCCTTGACATGAGAATTTCCCTACTTGTTTTCATGTTTATGTTTATAAAAAACCAAGTTATAACACTCAGAAAAGTTTTGGAGTGTATCCAACCCAAATGATTTTACAAATTTGATAGGTTTTAGCAAAGTTAGTGGAGATTTCATTTGGGGTTTAGTCATAAACATCTCTGTTTCCCTGAAAGACCTCATTCAGAAAAGGTGTCCCACAATCAAACACTCTTTCAATGGATTCGGTTTTAACCAAACTCAATGGGAATACTTCGTCAGCAATGAGTTGATCAATCCGTTTCAATTTATAAACCATATCTCTCCTAACTTTTTCACTGCTTATAGGATTCACAAACTTTCTTAATTCTTCATCTGAGATCAATTTCTTCTCATATGGCTTTGAAGCCTTTGTAGTAACAAGCTTAGATTTTTCAATCTTTTGTGGTTCACAAAGAATATGATTTTCAAGTGGAATATTATTTTCTTTGTGAATCACATTTGGTTCATATACATCTTCAATAACCACTCCAACATCATTTTGAGAGAAAACCAGATTGCATTGAATATGAGATTTTGTAGTTAAACAATTTGTCTTTTTCTCAGCAACTTTCTTTGGTTCAACTAGTTTAACTTTCTCCTCGTTGATTATTTTAAACTCACAACAATCGTTGTAGGATCTACTGTCAGTGGATAGTTAACATCCACAACTTTTAGATTTTCCGTGTCTGGTAGTTTGGTGTAATCATGACCAAACGGAGAAGGGATTTCAACTAATCCTAAACTAGTTTACCACCCTTTTGATCATTACTGTTAACCTCAATTTATTTTTCTACTCCAATATCTCATTTCAAGTTCATTAATCTTGGTTCTATTTCTCAAAATGTCCTCAAACTGAAGCTGGACAACTCTTTGCTTGGAGGAAAATTTTTCTTTTAAGTCATGATTGCTATCGGATAAAACAACATTTTTTTATTTATAATCTTTGTCGCTTTCCATCTTATAGTTAACTCAAACTACAGCAAGATCAAAGATTAATTTCTCATTGTGTTGACGCATCTTTTCAAGTTTAGAGTTTGTTTAAAGTTCATTAGTCAAGTTTAGAGTTTGATTTAACACAATGAGAACACACAAAGTTCTGAGGATAAAAAGTATCAGATGAACTTAAACTCTCAGAATCAGAAGAAACATTAGAAGAAGAGTTAGAACTAACCTTTTCAATTTTTTCCATGCAGGCGAACATTTCCTTCTAATCTTCATTTGACAAATCTGACACTGATTCACATATTTAACTTCCCTCAATAACCTTTTCATGTTTATCAACCACATTCTCTTCATTTTGAACAATCACAACCATGTTTGCTTGGTGTGGTTCACTTGGAGCTTCACCCAATAGTCTTCTTAAGCAATCAATCCCCTCATGTACAATCATGGCCTTTGTCTCACCTTTCATAGTTAGTTCCAAAGTCTTTTTTGGTGTCTCCTTAGACTCATTATTATTATACTTCTTTTTCGAGTTTCTATCTTGAGTCTTATTAGAAGGAGAATACTCACATCTTGGCTTGAAACATTCTTTGGCAAAGTGACCGAATTCCTAACAATCGTAACACTTCACCTTCAACTTATCAAGCCCAATATGTTTGCTCATAGTCGACAAATCATTCCCAGTCCTTTTCATAGATTGCTTAATTTTTTTCACTATCATGGCCATGTTCCATTTAAGATCCATCAACTCCATATCATCAGGATTAATCTAGCCATAGTCTTCATCAGTTAAGTCACACGTAGCAACCCCACTAGTTATTCATAGGAAAACATGAAAGCTCCTATCAAATCAAAATGTTGTGCTGCTTCCTTCATGTTGACATTTGGAGGTGAGGGATGAGGATCTGAACTAGAACTTGCAGTAGACGGGCTTGAAAAGATTTTAGGCTTAATAAAAGCTTCTAGGGTAGGAATCCCATGACTTGCTTGAGTATAAAATGTTGTGATATGTAGGGGTGTTCAAAGCCGAATATCCGAACTTCGGATATCCGAACATTTCGGATAGTGGATTTCACTATCCGAATTTAATAAACTAAAAAATATAATTTTTCAAGTTAAACCAACATTCCAAACAAGTATTTCCATGAATAATTTAGTATTTAAATCCAAATCTCAGTTGCTATTTTCATGAAATACTTCTAGAATTTCATGGAAAATTAAGTATTCAACCCATAGGAAACTAAGTGGTTGTAATAATAGACAATGAGAAATGATCGAAAACTTATTTCAAACTGGAGAATGCAAGGGAGGTCAACAGCCGACTACGGACCGACGGTCGGAATCGCGATTCAGCAAGGCAAAGAGGCTAGATTAGCAACGGCGAGAGTCGATTGGGTTTACAAACTTTAAGCAACAAGAGTCAAAGGGCACTGGTGTGTGTAAGAACAGGCGAGATTTGGGTTTCAATCACAATAGAGTAGATTGAGTGTGGAGAAGGAGAAGACAACTAGATAAGATGCATAATGAGGAGGCTGGGATGGGAAAGTGAGTAAGGTTTTCAACTAATATCTATATATATTTAAATATAGAAAATAATAAAAAAAAACAAAAAAATTATTTCGGATAATTCGGATATCCCAAATATCCGAGAATTTTCAAAACCACTATCCAAATCCAAATCCGAAAATCCGGATATCCGAGATTCGGATATTCGAATTTTCAGATAGTTCGGATTTGGATTTTCGGATATTTCGGATTCGAATTGTTTTGAACACCCCTAGTGATATGAGTAGAATACTTTTGCTGGTAGGAGGTGGTTAGCACCCGTGTATAGGTTGAGGATGAATTTGGAAGAGCATTCTTTAAATTATCAATTCTATCATCTTCATCCATATATAACCCAAATCTATTTAACTCAGCCAACAAGTGACAATATCTTGTCAACAACTCTCCAACTGATTCATTAAGCATTAGAATGAAGTTCTTGTACTGAAACTTCAACATTGACTTTTTTCTCTCCTCGGTATTACCAAGACTCCTTGCTCGTAGAGAAGCAAACAATGGTGCAACAAATTTGATATGGCTAAATTAATGAATAATATGTTCTGGGAAAAAGCCATTGTCATAGTGGAATATGTTTTCACTTTAGTATCATAAGCTTTCTTCTCAATAACCGTCATATCAAAGTAGGTTTTTCAGTGTGACCAATACCAGGTGAATCAATAAGCGGTCTCACATATGTATTATCTAACATTTGTATACAATTCAGATCAATCAATTCTAATTGAGATCTGAATCTCAATTCTCATCTCGGAAAATCATCATGACTGTTATGCTTCGGGGTCTTAGCATGAGAGCCAATATCTGTATCATAGTTCAACATTGTTTACATGATAGCGTTTTGAGAAGCTAGGGCATAGTAATTTGTCATTTTACATGATAGCGTTTTGAGCCAATCTCTGTATCATAGTTCAACATTGTTTACATGATAGCGTTTTGAAAGTTTAGGGATGTAAGTAAAATGAACAAATATGAAAATGTGATAATTAATGAGTAGAGAATGAGGATTTAGTTAGCAAACGTGTCTTAGTTAACAAATGTAAGTTGTTAGCGAATGAGTGATAAGTGGTAACGAATGTAGAATAACAAATGAAGGGAATGAATGAGCAATGTAAGGATAACGAATGAGTGACCAGTATTGTAACACCCCGTAACCGCAGCGGAAACGTACACGGGATGCAACAGACACATCTGATATCAACAGCATTGCTTATAAAGAAAATACCACTACATTAATTTATAATATATTACATTGTTGCGAGTTTCATTACTGTCTAGGTGTTACACACATATTTTACCGATAAGACATTAATAAATTCATTACAAAACAAAGAGCAGCAAGCTTCCAACAGGTAGCACAGATAGTTAAGCAAACATCAATCAATCCAACTTGGGCATACCTAGAAAACATGTAAAGAAAACGGGTCAACTACGAATAGTTGGTGAGTTTCACTAATTTGAATAAACACTGACAAATCATTTTAATAATCATTTATTAACAATATAATCATGCTGGGAACTATGTTACCCCAGAACATTTCCAATAACTTTCTGGGAACTATGTTACCCCAGAACAATAACAACCCCTGGGAACTATGTTACCCCAGAATAATAATAACCCCTGGGAACTATGTTACCCCAGAATAATAACAACCCCTGGGAACTATGTTACCCCAGAACAATAATAACCCCTGGGAACTATGTTACCCCAGAATAATAACAACCCCTGGGAACTATGTTACCCCAGAACAATAATAACCCCTGGGAACTATGTTACCCCAGAACAATAATAACCCCTGGGAACTATGTTACCCCAGAACAATATAACCCCTGGGAACTATGTTACCCCAGAACAATAACACATTATAAACATTTTATATATTCTATGCATCAGCCCATATATATATAAATGTACAAGTATTTCCATACGATCGGTATGTACTTAAATACTTTAAATAAGACATGTTTTCCGCCCCGGGAAAATATAATTAAAACAATTCATTAAAAGGGGCTCGTGAAAACTCACCTTGTCGTGAGTTGGTGAGTAATATAAGGAACAGCTACGTGCCTGGATCTGTAATATAATATCTAGTCGTTACTATATAATTCCCATAACTTAAATACATATCAATCGGTACATCTGGGAACATTGTTAACCCAGTACTGTACTCGATTCGGGGACAATGTTAACCCCGTGACACTTCTAAGGACTCAGATTGACATTGCTTAGAGCTTGACAGTCAATTTAGTTAAGGTGACGAAATTATAGCTCGGTTTGACACCCCGTTTGGCCGTGGGGCCCGTTTCCGGTATTTCGGTGCCGGAAACGGTACAATCGGGTAAAATTACCCAAATCATCCGGATTATTTTCGGATGATTTATTTTTACTTAATTTACTTAGATTTATGAAATAGTCTATTTTTAGAGTTTTTCGTGTACCAGTCAGCTCGCTTATGCGAACTTTGCCGGTTTACACGTTTTAAGCTTTAACTAATTGTTTTTATGTTCATTTTAGCACAAATAATTACCCGTTTAGTCTCGGGTCTTGAAATTTTGCTCAAAACTTATTTTGACAGAAAGAACATTTTATAAAATTTTCCAGATTTATTTTCCTATATTTGCATTTATTTACTTATTTTTAAATCTCATTAAAACACTAAAAATATAAAAAATACCAAAATACTTTAGGAAAATCCCAAGTTTTTCTGGAATGATCCTTGTCATTCTCATAACTCTCTGGAATTTTTCCAGATTTATTTTCGTAAATTTACATATATTTATCTATTTTCAAATCTTATTAAAATACTAAATATATCAAAAATACCAAAACACTTTAGAAAAATACCAAATTTTTCTGGGATGTTCCTTGTCATTCTCATAACTCTCTGGAATTTTTCCAGATTTATTTTCGTAAATTTACATATATTTATCTATTTTCAAATCTTATTAAAATACTAAATATATCAAAAATACCAAAACACTTTAGAAAAATCCCAAGTTTTTCTGGGATGATCTTTATCATCCTCATAACTTTCTGGAATTTTCCCAGATTTATTTTCCTACATTTACATTTATTTATCTATTTTTAAATCTTGTTAAAACACTAAATATATCAAAAATACCAAAACACTTTAGAAAAATCCCAAATTTTTCTGGGATGATCTTTATCATCCTCATAACTTTCTGGAATTTTTTCCAGAATTTAAAACTTATTTTTCAAGCCATTTTCACCCAAAACCGAGCTAGAAAGCCCTAGAACTCGTATCACCGAAAAGCCTACTTAGACTTTTCCAACTGAGCTCAAATTTTGTGGGTGACTTTTATATGTTATAAAAAGCTTATCTTAAATTTTTCGGAATTTTTCATCATGTTTTGCTATTTTTCACTATTTTTGGCCAAAACCGAGCATTAAATTCACCAAATATTCATCTTTTATCCAAAAATTACCAAAAATTCACAGATCTCATATTTTCATGTGTAGATCATCTCTGTGAAATTTCGTGACCCAACTCTAAGCACACGGAAATCTGTCCATTTTTCATAAACACCCGAAAACCGAACTATCTTGTGTTTTCTAGCTTTAGATCGCAAGGATCTCGGTTTCTAGCCTTTGCTAGCCGCTAGATACAACACTTTCAAGCACAACAACACCACACCAAGCAAACTATACCAACAATCAAGCCATTTCTTTCCTAGAGTCGGTTAAAACATCAAAACAACGATTTCAACCGTAAAAATTCGTTCTAAACACTTTTAACTAATTACTTGGATCAAGATCCTTTGTATAACTTGTATACATCCTTTGATCACACAAGAACCGGTTCCATCTCGGGTTTTCACCCATATTTCATTTGGAACCTTTTTGTTCTTGCAAAAACAACTCAAACTAAGTAATTAACACCAAAGATCATGTATTATAACATGTTTATACCTTTGTTCTTGATTAGAAATGATGGAAATGGATGGAGGATCAAGGGTTTGTGATGGGTGATGAAAAGCTTGAGAGATGGAGAGAGTTTTGAGAGAGTTTGTGTGTGTTTTTGTGTAAAAAAAAAGAAAATGAAAGATAATGTTAACCCATGGGGGGTGGCCGGCCCTTTGTGGGTGTGTGTGGGGGCCCCACATCTCCAATATTGTCCACATATCTAGATTACGCAATCTGGATAATGTTGTGGATAATCTGGTTCAGTTCGTTTCTCGTTTAAACTCGTAATTCGGCTTAAAACGAGCTTAAAATGGTTGTTTTTCGGGTTAACACAAAATTTATATAAAACTGATTTAAAAACTTTAAAAACTTAACCCATGACATTAAAACATCATATTATTAATAATTACGCATCTTTTTCGGCTTGATTGATCGTCTCTTGCTTGGTTTGGTGTTAAAGGTTTCGTTTAGCGTACCGACGTACCATTAAATCGAAATCCTTTTTCTGTGCTATAATTCACCTATCCCGAAGCATTAATACTTCGTAAACATCACTAAACATTATATACTTCGTCTATAATGTAATTCCCGATTCGTTCGGGTTTCAATAACCGATCATTGGTTGATCGAAATTCCAATATGATTCACTATATAATTGAGTATGATTCATACTGTGAATCATATATACTCGTATAAACGTACTATAACTCATATAATCAATATTAAACGACACGTAAATAGTATATTCCGGCTAGGGTATACCTGAAGTTGCCGGAATCGTTACATTCTCCCCCCGTTATAAAAATTTCGTCCTCGAAATTTTACGCGACAACTACTTCCTTTTGAGGAAACAGGTGGGGGTATTTCTTCCGAAATTCGTCCTTTCGTTCCCAAGTAAATTCTGGGCCTCGTTGCGAATTCCATCTAACTTTGACCAACGAGATCTTATTGTGTCTAAGTTGCTTGATTTTCCCGTCTACTATTTCTATAGGCTCCTCTACAAAGTTGAGCCTATCACTTATTTGCACACCCTCTAAGGGTAACACCGATGTCTCATCCGACAGACATCTTTTCAAATTCGACACATGAAACACGTTATGAACTGCACTTAGTTCCTCAGGCAGTTCTAGTCGGTAAGCTACCGGACCGATCCTTGCAGTAATAATGAATGGTCCAATATATCTAGGGGCCAACTTCCCCGCCTTTCCAAACCTGACCACTCCTTTCCAGGGTGATACTTTCAAATATACTTTTTCACCCTTCTCAAATGACAACGGTTTTCGACGGGTATCGGCATAACTCTTCTGCCGGTCCCGCGCGGCTTTTAGGTTGTTCTTAATTTCAAGAATCTTGCTGGTCGTCTCCTGGACCAGATCCGATCTAATGACCTGCGGGTCACCCACTTCAGACCAGCAAAGTGGTGATCGGCACTTCCGCCCATACAATGCTTCATAGGGTGCTGCCTTTATACTGCTATGGTAACTGTTATTATAGGAAAATTCAACGAGTGGGAGATGTTGATCCCAATTTCCCTTAAAGTCCAGTACGCAGGCACGAAGCAAATCCTCCAAAGTTTGAATGGTCCTCTCAGACTGACCATCGGTCTGAGGGTGGTAAGCTGTGCTTAGGTCAATACGTGTTCCCAATGCTTCTTGGACAGCTTGCCAAAGTTTGGAGGTGAAATGGCTATCCCTATCGGAGATGATCGAGATGGGGATGCCATGACGAGACACTATTTCATTTATATAAATTTGCGCAAGTCTCTCAGTGTTAAAAGTATTCCTAATTGGAATAAAATGTGCCGATTTGGTTAATCGATCCACGATTACCCAAATCGCATCATGACCTCGGGGTGTCTTGGGGAGGTGTGTCACAAAATCCATTGTGATCTGCTCCCACTTCCATTCGGGAATTTCCGGCTGTTGTAGCATTCCCGAGGGTTTCTGGTGTTCCGCCTTAACTCTCGCACACGTCGTACACTTGCCGACGTATGTGGCTATATCCTTTTTCATACCTGGCCACCAGTAAAATTCTTTCACATCTTTGTACATTTTATCTGATCCCGGATGTATGGAATATTTCGATTTATGTGCTTCATCCATGATCAAATCACGAAGGTCATGGAGGGTCGGGATCCAAATCCGATTTTTGAAATAAAGAATTTCGTCCACACGCTGTTCGAAATTCTTCTCATTCCCGTAAAGTCCTTCTTTATCCAATTGGCCCTCTTTCAACGCCTCGCGTTGAGCGACTCGAATCAAATCTGAAAGGTTCGACTGGACTATCATCCCCAACGCTCGCACACGTAGTGGCTTGACTCGATCCTTTCTGCTCAAGGCATCGGCTACGACGTTAGCCTTGCCGGGGTGATATCGTATGTCACAGTCATAGTCACTCAGCAACTCGACCCATCTTCGTTGCCTCATATTCAGTTCTTTCTGATCGAATATGTGTTGCAAACTTTTATGATCAGTGAATATGGTGCACTTTGTACCGTAGAGATAGTGTCTCCAGATTTTAAGTGCAAAGATGACTGCTCCCAGTTCCAAGTCATGAGTAGTGTAGTTTTTCTCATGAACTTTCAACTGTCGAGACGCATAGGCTATGACCTTTTTATTTTGCATTAATACGCATCCTAACCCTTTACGGGATGCGTCACAATATACAACAAATCCATCGTCTCCGTCGGGGAGACTTAAGATTGGCGCTTGGCACAATCTTTGTTTTAGCGTTTGAAACGCCGTTTCCTGCTCTTCACCCCATTCATATTTCCGATCCTTTTGAGTCAGGAGGGTTAAAGGTTGGGCGATGCTGGAAAAGTTCTCTATAAATCGACGATAGTATCCAGCTAAGCCTAAGAATTGGCGGATTTCTTTCGGAGATTTAGGCGCTTGCCAATTCTTAATAGCTTCAACCTTACTCGGATCAACGTGTATTCCTTGGTGGTTTATAACATGACCGAGGAATTGCACCTCTTGTAACCAGAAGTTACACTTGGAGAATTTTGCATATAACTTCTCCTGATCCAGGAGCTCTAAAACTAACTTTAAGTGTTGCTCGTGCTCCTCTTTACTCTTCGAGTATATCAAAATATCGTCAATAAATACAATGACGAACTTGTCGAGATAGGGTTTACAGACTCGGTTCATGAGATCCATGAACACCGCTGGCGCATTTGTTAGCCCAAAAGGCATAACTAGAAATTCATAGTGGCCGTAGCGAGTCCGAAACGCGGTTTTTGGGATATCCTCCTCCTGAATTTTAACTTGGTGGTATCCCGATCTAAGATCAATCTTTGAGAAATAGCTCGCACCTTGTAGTTGGTCGAACAAATCATCGATTCGGGGAAGAGGATACCTATTTTTGATGGTTAACTTGTTCAATTCCCTGTAGTCAATGCACATTCGAAGGCTTCCGTCCTTCTTTTTCACAAATAGCACAGGTGCACCCCACGGGGAATAGCTGGGACGTATAAATCCCTTATCCAACAATTCCTGCAACTGGTTGGATAATTCTTGCATCTCGGACGGTGCAAGTCTGTAAGGGGCCTTAGCAACAGGGCCGGCTTGAGGTAATAAGTCGATTCTGAATTCGACTTGTCGGGTTGGCGGTAATCCAGGAAGTTCCTCTGGAAAGACTTGTGGAAATTCGCGCACCACGGGAATATCGTCCACCCGTTTTTCCTCAGAATCAGCGGCCGTCAGGCTCGCTAGATACGCCACACATCCCTGACGTATATATTTCAACACCTTGAGGTGGGATATAAATGGTATCATGGTGCCGGATTTTTCTCCCTGCACTAATACCTCCTCGTCATCCGACACCCGGATCTTGACGGTTTTCTTTTCACAGTTTATTTCTACCCTATTACGAGCCAACCAATCCATTCCCACTATCACGTCAAAACTACCCAATTCTACCGGTAACAAGTCAATCCGGAAGGATTGTTCGCTCAGAATAAAAGGGCAATTCCGAACAATCCGATTAACTATCATGGTTTTACCGTTAGCGACCTCTACGGTGTAGGGTTCTATGGTTTCACCAATAGGAAGGTTTGCTATCGAAAGGAACCTAACGGAGACAAAACTTCTATCGGCGCCTGTATCAAATAATACAGAAGCGTAATGATCAGAGACGAGGAAGGTACCTGTCACTACGCTGGGGTCCTGGCGCGCCTCGTTCGCTCCCATCACAAATGCTCGGCCTCGCGCCGGATTGGAAGTCGATGGCTGACCCGCGAGTTGTCTCCCGTTTCCTCCCTGATTCAGTTTCGGGCAGTTCCTTTTGAAGTGATCCGTGCTGCCGCATTCGTAGCAAGCACGGCTAGTGGTCACCATCTGGTTTCCTTGCGGGTTCTGCTGTCGGGCTGGTTGAGTTCTAAATGGTTGCGCCCGAATAGGTTGTGGTTGACGGTTCAGGTTGCTCAGATTTGTCTTACAATTTGGTGCGTAGTGTCCAACCCTGCCACACCGGTGGCACACCACCTCCTTGCACACGCCACTATGGTGGTAACCACATTTCCCGCATTTAGGAAACGTTCCCCTCTGGGGTTCTTGCCTTCCGCCCGAACTAGTCATGGCATAGCTCTGGGCAGCGGGCCTAGCTCGTTTGTTTTGCTGCTTCTCTCGGATCCTATTGTCATACGTACCTCGCTTTCCCCCAGCCGACTCTCCCGTCGCCTTTATCGATCCGCTCCTTAAGAAATCATATGTGACAATACCAGCCTGTGTCACTGCACCCTCATACGTCTGGTGCCCTCCCGCGTTAACTATGCTCCTCACTACTGGAGTAAGTCCCCAAATATAACGTTCCACCCTTTTTGACTCTGGGGTGACCAACCACGGCACTAATCGTGACAGTTCATTAAACCGGTTGGTATATCCCAAGTGGTCCGCCCCATGCATCTCTAGGTTCCACAACTCATGTTCCAGTTTCTGCAATTCATTCTTTGGGCAGAAATGTTTCAAAACAAGATCCTTAAGCTCTGCCCAGGTCATGCGGTTTGTCGCCGCCTGACCTCGAGTCTGTACTATGGTGTTCCACCATGTCAAGGCATGGTCTGTGAACGTACAGGTGGCGTACTTAACGACACAATCCTCAGGACAGTTGCTGATATTTACCACTGATTCTATTTTCTCTAACCATTTCACTAACCCATTCGGTCCTTCCGACCCGTTAAATTCTAAAGGCTTGCATAACATAAAATCCTTGATTGAACAACCCCTGGATGGTCCAGTGCGGTTGGTCTCTACAGCAGGGATTGGGCCATTACTGTCGGTAGCGACCACCGTAGGCGGTGCGTCAGTACTCGGCATAGTGTTGTCATTCCTTGGAGGATTAGCGTTATGTTCCCCATCATTATTTATGGGCGTTTGATTGCTCGGAGGGGTTGGATTGGTCGAGTTATTAATACTGGCGGCGATGCGCGATACTATATCCGGTATCGCCGCCTCCAACTGTTGAGCAATCAAACGGCTCACATCTACTTCCGATACTTTCGTTGATCGTTTCGGTGCCATTCTACACAATCATCAAAGAAATACATATAATCAATACCATCTCAAAATATAAAACACAATACATATTTCATTCATTAGTAAACATTGATACATATTACACAACACCAATTTACATACTTTCAGTCAACATTACATAACTAGGTTTTAATACAAAGGGCCTATGTTGGTATCATCCTCGACATAACCCGCAATGGGTCAGTGCTTGAATGATACCCAAAAGTATCGATAATGATGTGCCCTACAAGAGACCCCCTATGGGCCAGTGGTTGTATCATACTAAACAAGATTCACTCCATGTTAGCATCACCACTAACTGCTCACATGGAGTATCAAAAAGCGGTTCAAGATTCTACTATCAACACATCTACACATGGTGGTAAACCAACCCCACCATCACCGCCACCAGCGCCACCAACACCGCCACCATAACCCGCATTCGGGTTTCCATCCGCTCGATCAACCAGTGGGAGTATGAGCACTCCCTCTTTAACTGGTTGATAGCATACTGGTGGTCCAGTATGTTGTCCCCTAGGTACGCCCGCCGCTGAACCCCCACGACCAGGGCAGCAGAGTGCTCGTTCACCTGCTCGGTGAGAACACGTAGCCACCCCGTCAAGTCCCGTTCCTGCCTTGGGAGACCCCACACAGGTAGGGTTGCAGGCTCGGGCTGAGGGCGGGAAGACTCGCCCACATGGTAAGTGGATCGGGGTGGGGTAACAGTGGGCGGAATATATGGGGCACTGATCCGCGCCGTGAGGCGAGGACCGCGCCTAAGGGGAATCGGGCCAGTCTGTGGTGCGGGCGGGGTAGGAGACCTGGTAACCCTAACAGGGGAGGGTATACTAGCACTCCTAGCTGGGGTGGTCTGCCTAGAGGCACTAAGACTAGCCTCTGAAGGCTCGGAGCTGGGTACTTCACTTGGGCTTCCAGAGGCCCCGGAACTGACCTCTTCCGGGTCCTCTTCCGTCGACACACTAGGGTTTCTTTCCATTATTACCTGCACACAAGTTAACAAACATATAGTCTTTTCCATAGTGTAATTCATAATTAAATAAATCATGCACTACTTATACAATTTAGCCACATAATAATATTATTATACATTTACACATATGTTGCCAGTTTTACCTATTTAAGTCCCCCGTGACTTCCCCTGAATTCACTCGTGCAGACAAGTCTGTTATTATGTTCCGGACCATAATAACCCACTTGTCCATCCAAGTTCATCCCGATCTCGTCACAATATATTATTAGTTGATATTCAGATCCTATAATACTTGAGCTACTGGTTATATTTTAGGTATCTTTTTCAGACATCCTAATTCTTTATAACCAATGGCTCTGATACCAAGTTCTGTAACACCCCGTAACCGCAGCGGAAACGTACACGGGATGCAACAGACACATCTGATATCAACAGCATTGCTTATAAAGAAAATACCACTACATTAATTTATAATATATTACATTGTTGCGAGTTTCATTACTGTCTAGGTGTTACACACATATTTTACCGATAAGACATTAATAAATTCATTACAAAACAAAGAGCAGCAAGCTTCCAACAGGTAGCACAGATAGTTAAGCAAACATCAATCAATCCAACTTGGGCATACCTAGAAAACATGTAAAGAAAACGGGTCAACTACGAATAGTTGGTGAGTTTCACTAATTTGAATAAACACTGACAAATCATTTTAATAATCATTTATTAACAATATAATCATGCTGGGAACTATGTTACCCCAGAACATTTCCAATAACTTTCTGGGAACTATGTTACCCCAGAACAATAACAACCCCTGGGAACTATGTTACCCCAGAATAATAATAACCCCTGGGAACTATGTTACCCCAGAATAATAACAACCCCTGGGAACTATGTTACCCCAGAACAATAATAACCCCTGGGAACTATGTTACCCCAGAATAATAACAACCCCTGGGAACTATGTTACCCCAGAACAATAATAACCCCTGGGAACTATGTTACCCCAGAACAATAATAACCCCTGGGAACTATGTTACCCCAGAACAATATAACCCCTGGGAACTATGTTACCCCAGAACAATAACACATTATAAACATTTTATATATTCTATGCATCAGCCCATATATATATAAATGTACAAGTATTTCCATACGATCGGTATGTACTTAAATACTTTAAATAAGACATGTTTTCCGCCCCGGGAAAATATAATTAAAACAATTCATTAAAAGGGGCTCGTGAAAACTCACCTTGTCGTGAGTTGGTGAGTAATATAAGGAACAGCTACGTGCCTGGATCTGTAATATAATATCTAGTCGTTACTATATAATTCCCATAACTTAAATACATATCAATCGGTACATCTGGGAACATTGTTAACCCAGTACTGTACTCGATTCGGGGACAATGTTAACCCCGTGACACTTCTAAGGACTCAGATTGACATTGCTTAGAGCTTGACAGTCAATTTAGTTAAGGTGACGAAATTATAGCTCGGTTTGACACCCCGTTTGGCCGTGGGGCCCGTTTCCGGTATTTCGGTGCCGGAAACGGTACAATCGGGTAAAATTACCCAAATCATCCGGATTATTTTCGGATGATTTATTTTTACTTAATTTACTTAGATTTATGAAATAGTCTATTTTTAGAGTTTTTCGTGTACCAGTCAGCTCGCTTATGCGAACTTTGCCGGTTTACACGTTTTAAGCTTTAACTAATTGTTTTTATGTTCATTTTAGCACAAATAATTACCCGTTTAGTCTCGGGTCTTGAAATTTTGCTCAAAACTTATTTTGACAGAAAGAACATTTTATAAAATTTTCCAGATTTATTTTCCTATATTTGCATTTATTTACTTATTTTTAAATCTCATTAAAACACTAAAAATATAAAAAATACCAAAATACTTTAGGAAAATCCCAAGTTTTTCTGGAATGATCCTTGTCATTCTCATAACTCTCTGGAATTTTTCCAGATTTATTTTCGTAAATTTACATATATTTATCTATTTTCAAATCTTATTAAAATACTAAATATATCAAAAATACCAAAACACTTTAGAAAAATACCAAATTTTTCTGGGATGTTCCTTGTCATTCTCATAACTCTCTGGAATTTTTCCAGATTTATTTTCGTAAATTTACATATATTTATCTATTTTCAAATCTTATTAAAATACTAAATATATCAAAAATACCAAAACACTTTAGAAAAATCCCAAGTTTTTCTGGGATGATCTTTATCATCCTCATAACTTTCTGGAATTTTCCCAGATTTATTTTCCTACATTTACATTTATTTATCTATTTTTAAATCTTGTTAAAACACTAAATATATCAAAAATACCAAAACACTTTAGAAAAATCCCAAATTTTTCTGGGATGATCTTTATCATCCTCATAACTTTCTGGAATTTTTCCAGAATTTAAAACTTATTTTTCAAGCCATTTTCACCCAAAACCGAGCTAGAAAGCCCTAGAACTCGTATCACCGAAAAGCCTACTTAGACTTTTCCAACTGAGCTCAAATTTTGTGGGTGACTTTTATATGTTATAAAAAGCTTATCTTAAATTTTTCGGAATTTTTCATCATGTTTTGCTATTTTTCACTATTTTTGGCCAAAACCGAGCATTAAATTCACCAAATATTCATCTTTTATCCAAAAATTACCAAAAATTCACAGATCTCATATTTTCATGTGTAGATCATCTCTGTGAAATTTCGTGACCCAACTCTAAGCACACGGAAATCTGTCCATTTTTCATAAACACCCGAAAACCGAACTATCTTGTGTTTTCTAGCTTTAGATCGCAAGGATCTCGGTTTCTAGCCTTTGCTAGCCGCTAGATACAACACTTTCAAGCACAACAACACCACACCAAGCAAACTATACCAACAATCAAGCCATTTCTTTCCTAGAGTCGGTTAAAACATCAAAACAACGATTTCAACCGTAAAAATTCGTTCTAAACACTTTTAACTAATTACTTGGATCAAGATCCTTTGTATAACTTGTATACATCCTTTGATCACACAAGAACCGGTTCCATCTCGGGTTTTCACCCATATTTCATTTGGAACCTTTTTGTTCTTGCAAAAACAACTCAAACTAAGTAATTAACACCAAAGATCATGTATTATAACATGTTTATACCTTTGTTCTTGATTAGAAATGATGGAAATGGATGGAGGATCAAGGGTTTGTGATGGGTGATGAAAAGCTTGAGAGATGGAGAGAGTTTTGAGAGAGTTTGTGTGTGTTTTTGTGTAAAAAAAAAGAAAATGAAAGATAATGTTAACCCATGGGGGGTGGCCGGCCCTTTGTGGGTGTGTGTGGGGGCCCCACATCTCCAATATTGTCCACATATCTAGATTACGCAATCTGGATAATGTTGTGGATAATCTGGTTCAGTTCGTTTCTCGTTTAAACTCGTAATTCGGCTTAAAACGAGCTTAAAATGGTTGTTTTTCGGGTTAACACAAAATTTATATAAAACTGATTTAAAAACTTTAAAAACTTAACCCATGACATTAAAACATCATATTATTAATAATTACGCATCTTTTTCGGCTTGATTGATCGTCTCTTGCTTGGTTTGGTGTTAAAGGTTTCGTTTAGCGTACCGACGTACCATTAAATCGAAATCCTTTTTCTGTGCTATAATTCACCTATCCCGAAGCATTAATACTTCGTAAACATCACTAAACATTATATACTTCGTCTATAATGTAATTCCCGATTCGTTCGGGTTTCAATAACCGATCATTGGTTGATCGAAATTCCAATATGATTCACTATATAATTGAGTATGATTCATACTGTGAATCATATATACTCGTATAAACGTACTATAACTCATATAATCAATATTAAACGACACGTAAATAGTATATTCCGGCTAGGGTATACCTGAAGTTGCCGGAATCGTTACAAGTATCACGAATGAGTGAACAGTATAATGAATGAGTCACTAGAATGATTATAACAAGCTTCTAACAAACTCACGAATGAACTCAAAGATGATAACGAATGAACTCATCCATCATCAAGAAATTAGCAAATGAGTTCAAACATTCAAACTCAAAACCCAGATCCTTAAGCATCCAAAACCACATCAAATCCAAGCTTAAACCACAATCAATCCACTCGCAATCACAAATCAATCAATCCGAACTAATTCCAACACTTTTGACCACAAATCACACCTCAAATTAGTCAATCCTTGAATCAATTTTGACTAATTAAAGTCAAAATCATGCGTTCAAATAACTTTAGACTCCCGCTCAAATCAATTCACAACAAATTAAATCAATACAATCCATTTCACTCATACCAGACCTTAATCCAAATCATATGATCAACCCTTACTAAAATTGACACTCAGTTATCAAGTAAATTGATCAATTTTCTATCCGTTTTTAAGTTCGTTCAATTCGTTAACCAATTTTATCTCAAACACTTTCAATTAACCTAATCAAGATCAACAATACGATCAATCAGACATTCAGTGCTCTGATTCCAATTGAGAGACCACATGAATAATCATCATTATTCATTACAATTTGATCTAGTCCTTGTGATATATGCTCTATGTTAACTTATTAGGTATCATTGTGTGTTGAGAGGAAATTTAGACAGAGTAACGAGAGAATTTCAATAATAATTCGAAACTGTTATAAATCATAAAGTTATATGGGGGTATATATAGGAGATGATGACTCATTCGCTATATAGGCGTAGCGAATGAGCCACATTCGCTAGACATCCCTTAGCGAATGGCCTTATAAGTTATAAACTCATTCGTTAACATCCCCTAACGAATGAAGAAATAAAACAGTGTTCATTTCCTATACAATCCATAGTGAATGACACTTTACATTAATTGCAAAACTAAACCCTATATATTATATCTATTACAAAATTTGACAAACAATTAAATAAAGAACGAGACGCCTAATGATGTATTAACGACCTATGCACGAGAGGAGCAGAAAATAATGCAAGATGATGTAAAATCAGCTTGTACGGGGATTGGCATGAAGGCCAAGGAGTGAGAATAAAGAAAAAGAATAAAGTGATCGAAAAATCTGGTCATACACGTCCCCCACGTTGAAAGTGGTTTCTTGGTTAGCCGCGAATCATGCGACGCGCTCATGAGACAAATCCAACTATTTTGTATGTCACATAACGTGGCGGACGTGATTAAGACAAGTCACATAGCGCGACAGGGTGGCTTGTCGGTTAAGTTTGTTAAAAACATATTTAAACTGTTTTTACAACCCTAGATGATATAGCTTGTACCATATCTGGCAAAGAAGAACCCTATGATGATTTGGAGAGATGAGAAGCTGCTGAAATCATTAGAGAACAGTCGGGTTGAAGTATCAAGTGTGTCACAAGTCGTATAAGGTTGGTTTTGTTTTATTTCCTTGAATACTCTTTGTAATCAGACTTATGAACACGTTATAGAACCTTAATACTACTGTTCTTGAGATGTTTTGTGATATGAGTAGCTAAGCTCCATAGTACTGCCTAGGTTTTGGTTATTATTGATGTTTTAACGTTGTTTTGGGTTTTTAATGAATGTATGATCGTTTATATACTGAAAGTTCATAGTGTGTGAAATTATCCCGTACATAGCTACTGAACTAGATGACTTTTCAGTTGCATGATCCCCTTGTAGTTGATTATTGCATAAATTTATTTTGTGTTATCATTAATTGCATGTTTAATCGATATTGAGTGTGTTGGTTGAGTTTGATACATGTATCATAGGGTTTGTGTGGTTAAATATATTAATATCAATTCACCCCCACCCCCGTTTTAGTTGGACCAAGACATTAGGGGTTAGCTTATCCTCTTGTCTTAATTAATTTAGTTAGCTGTTGTGAGACCACGTGCGGTTTTTAGCTGTCGAATAGGTTAAGTTGTAAGTTGAGTTATTTTGTTCGTATTGTCGAATTACCTCTTATTCCTTAGGATTGTTATGCCTACGAGCCATAGAGGTATTTGTGACTTAGACATGGACCAAGTGGTGGGTCATTAGGATATTCAGATACGCAATTGTAACTTAGAAGCTATCTAAACGTTGTTAAAGTTTCCTAGTAAAACTGACCATGGGGACCTAGTTTCCTTAGCTCTGTTTGTTTTAGTACATATTTAGAACCCTCAAACATTTTTTAGCACCTGAGTCTCATTATTGGTCATGAATTTTCCTTACCTAGGTAGTTCCCTTTAATCGTATTTGAAACTTCCGTCAGTTTAGTTAAGTCTTGTAAAGTTTTTCCGTTAGTTCAATTAGTTAATTTAAATTAAAACTAGTTTAAAAGAAATTTTAATATATTTATTAGGCGGTATTAGTTAGGGTTTAGTATCTGAGCCACCGCACGTGTCCTTGAGTTCGATATCTAGACTTCATTTATATGTGATACATGCGACTGACCGCTTGTGTGAAGATAGTTTAAGTTGTTTGATTTTAGGCTTAGTTGTGAACCGCATTCTATTTGTATATGTATTTTTGCACATCAATCATACACTATTTTCCCACTCATACCTTCAACACTCTCTCTACATGTAAAGAATGTTGCTGAACTGCTTGTATACTTATTTCCTAAACTTGGAGATCCCTTAGCATCATGCATTCCCAGATCCTGAAACCTAATTAGTGTTTGTCTCATTTTATTTCATGTTCAAGTCATAACCCCTTAATCGGTTCACAACAACCTCTAAGTCCATCTACTCTGCAAACTTTTTGATCATCACGATATAGAATTCCTACTTGGGTGACTTCTCTTTAATTTCATCATCTTTAACCGTAATTGCATAATTACTTAGTTCGGTCATAAGATGGTAGAATCTTGTGATTACGTCTTCAAGCGTTTCATTCTTCATGTACTTGAAAACAACAAACTTCATTTTTGTAGACACTTTTTGTTGTTTTAATGCTCACATTCCCTTCAAGCGGTTTTCTAGGACTTCCCATAACTCCCTAGCAAAGTATTTTTTGAACATATGCAAGATTTCTTGTGGAAGTGCCATTGTTTTCTTTGCATGGGCTTTCTTCTTGGCTTCATACATTTTCTTCTCATTATCATCCAATTCTAAATATTTTTTCACTTATACTCTCTCGTTAAACTCAATAATAGGTTGCACCTAATCGTCCTTGATGCAAACCCACATCTTTGTATCAACATACAGTATAATTGTTCAGACCTTTCTTTCCAACTTGGATAATCAATGGTCTTAAGTAATTTGGGAGTACTATTAGGTGATCCCGCCTAAGAATCCATTCTTGAAAATTTCAGTTAAGTTTATCGATGACATGTTTTAAATAGTTTAAAGTTATTAGATCATAAGCTAAGTTATCTTGTTTTCAGTATTGGCGAAAAGTTCTCTAGTCTAACTTTGCCGAAGTATAGTTTCGTTTAGTTAGGTTCACCTTCTAGTAACTTCGTCTGTTATGTTCACCACTCGTATGTCCGCCGGGTCTGGAAACCCTAGCGACAAGTTCGCCGATGGCAGAAAAGAATTAATGAAGGATTTTTCTGGGTTTTTTCGAGGGTGTGTATGATGGGTTTGTGTAGTAGTAAAATACATGTTGATGGTGAGTTTGATGAGGGTTTTGAATGTGTAAACTTGTTAAAATACTCATAAAAAATCCAAAAAATCACTTGCCTCACGAACAAACACATTGATACAAATTGTAGATTCCTAGCCGGATCAATGTGAGACTGTTATGATTGTCTAATGGTGCGGAATCCCCTTAGATATCAACTACGAGATTAATATGAGTAGTAACACAAATATTACACAGAATTTTCTTCTGTAGATTAACTATGAACACGAGTACCTGAACACAAAGAACGAATGCTGAAGGAAGTAACCAAAACCTTAAGGCCGATACAAGTTCGCCCTTTTACAGACCTGACGAACTTAACTAAGTTCATCACTTAGTTTTCTTCACCAGCTCCCTAAATTCACACCAGCCAGTATGTTAACCAAACACAATCCACTAACGACACAAACCACAATGCATTCATTATAAACACAATTACAAACATTGTCACTAAGATGCACCAACAGTTATATATACAATTATAATTGAAAAACATGTGAAAAATAATTATAAATATATAAAAATTAATTAATATATAACAAACAAGTTGAGTCCCATCAAACTGGAGCTTGTAAAACTACTCACAAGCCAAGCACGAGCTTTATAAATAGAAATCGAAACACACTTTGAGCACGAGCCTAGGGATGTTTGTTTTTTCTAGGAAGCTCTTCTTGACATCTTTTGTATGCGCCGCGCATATCACGCGCAGACGTATAGGTCTACAGACTGTTTGTTTTTTGGAAGACATTTCATTAAAAAAGGTTTGCGCGCCCTCTTCTTCGGGCATACATGGACCAACCCCTTCTCACATCTTATGGCCTCTTCTTATCTTTTATTTCATCCCTTCTCAAACCCTATAAACATACAACCTCTTCTTCCACCCTAACCTCCATCGACCCCTACCCTTCCAGCTCCACACCGCCGCTGCTGTCGTCGCACACAAACACCAGCCAACAGAGAAACTTTTTATTAATTGGGAGTCCGGAGTTCCTTTACGTTCTCTTTTATCCGGTGTACTTCACAGAGAAACTTTTTATTAATTGAACCCTCAATTTATAGTTTAAATAAAGGATGAGAGAACTTTGAAGATGCCTAGCATCATATGGCCTTACCTGTCTTTGATTTTCCGGCTGACCGAGTGAAAAAAGAATAGAATATGTAAAAATGGCTATTATGAAAAAGTATATTTATATTTGACAAGAGATAACAGTCCCACATCAAACTCAAATATCAATTTTATATAAGATACTTATATTAAATTAACAAATGTTGTTTGACTATCTTGAGGACTTTTTTATATTTAAATTATAGTTTATTTAAAAATTTCAGTTTATTTTAGCACTCTGTTAAAAAACAAGTAGTTTTTTTTTCTTGGTCCACCTCTTCTACTGCTACAGATGCCTGCATCGCTTGATTCAAGCTGTGCGGGTGAAATCAGGCGGTCCAAGAAGACCGGGTAATAGATGGAACCTATTCTCTAATACAATTAGTTGTGCACAAAGATGTTCCTACAACTATTGAGAGGGAGATACCACACTTAAGCGAGACCTTACCAGTTATTGACTTGAACAAACCTTCCCAGTGAGTGTAACATGTTTAGTAAGCTGCATACATTTTACCTTTGAGAAAACAAATATCACCTAACACTGTGTTCCCGAGTCTCATTTAAAGAGGGGAGGGAAAGAAAATGAGAAGAAAATGGGAAGGAATTATGTTCCAGAGATTTTTTAAGGAGGGGAAGGGAGATAAAGACTAGAAAATTGAAGTCCATACTCATCCTTCCGAATTGAAAAAAATTAGGAGAGAAAATGTGTATGTATAACATTAACTACCTATTAATTCATAAATTTTCATTCTTTTCTTTTCATTTTCATTAAACTCGGGAATATGAAATGAAGTGATATGTTTTTCTTTCCCCCTCTTTCTCTTCTCTTTCAATTCTCCTCCCTTTTTATTCTCTGTTGCTGCTTAAATGAAACTCGAGAATACATTTTAAGTTTTATACAGTTTTAAGTTTTGGTGTTTAGAAGACTGATGTAAGTAAACAGAACAGAAAAGAAAAGAAAATGAGAATTGGAATCTGGTGATATTAATAGTGGGTCGTCGTCGTTGGTCATGTTCTTTCTTGAATCTCTAGGGTTTATGAGTCTTGGTTACTCGACACAATCTTCCGATTCAGGCGTTCACAATTCCTTCTCATTGCATGTTGAAGTTGGCACGATTCGTAAGCCTCTTCATTAATCCATTTGTTCAATTCATAAGTTAGGTCATCTGGAAGTCGTTAGAATTAGGCTTCACAGTTGTTAGGATTTCGGTTAATTAACTGGAAATAAAGCACCAACATTGTTCTGAATGTGTTAGGTCTCTTTTCTTATTAACAACATGCTATGCAGTCAATAGCAAAGTTACTTGTTGATTCATTTATTTTGTGTGCAATCTTCTCATATTAGCTAGCTATCTTTTCTTTGCTTTTCCAAAGGGAGTAGTTTGCCTTGAATGAACGTAGGCATGGATTTAAACGCATCGCCTGAACCCGAAGAAGATGAACAAGTATTCGAGCCAAGCTTCAGCGAAGACAGTGCACCAGAAGAAAAGCATATCCCTCATCATCATCATCAACTAGATCCTGTGGAGTCAGCAGTTGATATTATGCGCCGGGTACTTCACTAATGTTTAAACTTTAATGCTGCTATATATCACGAATAAAAGATACAGTTTTCATGATCCAATCGCGTTCTTGAATCAGGAGCGTGAAGAAAGAAAGCTAAGACTGAAACGAGAACGCCCCGATGACAAACCAAAATATCAAGCTTACCAGTCTGTGAATGATCATTTGTTTCATACAAAGATGCAGAGAACTTATGATAAGAGTAAACTTCCTCCAGGTAAACTTTAATCTCAAGGATTCAAATTTGGTCTACATGTACATTCATTTCAAATTGTTACATAGTACATTTTGATTAATTTGTTTGTACTATAGGATGGTTGGATTGCCCTGCATATGGTCAAGAAATAGGTGGTATTGTTCCTTCTAAAGTGCCTCTCAGTGAATCTTTTAATGACTGCATTGTCCCTGGTAAAAGATACTCGTATAGACAAGTCATTCATCAACAAAGAGTTTTGGGTCGGAAGGTTAGTATGGTCAAATCGAAGATAAATGATACTACTTGTATGAAAATATGAGCTTAATTTGTGATTTGCTACATTTTTAGTTGGGCTTGGTGATTGATCTTACAAATACAACTCGCTACTATTCTGTAAATGATTGGAAGAAAGAAGGCATCAAGTATGTTAAGGTTAGTTTCCAGATACTAATTACCAAGTCTTTGTTTTGTATTCATTATTCTATTTTATCAAAACAATGATTATTCATCCGTTCGTGTTTTTGTTTGTTTCAGATCAACTGCAAGGGGCGTGACTCAGTTCCAGAGAACGAGGCAGTTAATCAGTTTGTGTATGAGGCATGTTATTCTTACAACTTTACAAGTTATTTACCCCTTTTGTCTAGGCCTGTAAACGGACCGAACGTTCAGTGAATCGTCCGGCAAGAAGTTTGTTTGGGTTTGTTTATTTAATAAACGAACGGACATGAACACAAATATTTTTTTTTCGTTTAATCAAACGGACCAACACTACAGATGTCCCGTTTGTCCATTTACGTTCGTGAACGTTCACTTATGTCTGTTCATTGACGTTCAGTTATGTTCGTTTGTATAAAATATATTTAGTTATTACTATTTACTAATATTACTTTAAAATCAGTTTGAACTTCATATTTAAACCTTTGTTTACTATATAAAGGTTGGATTATGTGATCATGGCATTTTTAGACTTTAATTTGGAAATGTGTATACTTTTAGTATGTATTCGTTTGTGTTTGATTTTGTTCATTTGTGCTTGCTTATGTTCGTGAACTGTTCGTTTAGAATATTATTGAGCGAGTGTAAACGAACGCATTCATTTTCTTGATGAATGAACACGAACAAAATTCGTTTGTTAGTTTTTAAGTTTAATGACATGTTTGTTTGGTTCGTTTACAGACCCACAGCGCTGTCCGTTGAAAATGTGTTCTATCATTTTTCAAATTACAAAAAAATAATAATAACAAAATAGGTTTAATCTCAGGTTTCTCAATTTCTAGCTCGACAAAAGAACTCAAAGAAGTATGTTCTTGTTCATTGCACACATGGGCATAACCGTACAGGGTATATGATTATCCATTATCTCATGCGAACATTGCCAATATCTGTAACTCAGGTCAGTTAATCTTGTGAGCTGTTTTTATCGTTTTATAAATTCGTTTATGTTATGGATTTCTACTAATTATTCTGCTACAGGCAATAAGAATATTCTCTGAAGCACGTCCACCCGGCATATATAAACCGGACTATATTGACGCGTTATACACCTTCTATCATGAAAGAAAACCTGATATGGTCACGTGTCCTTCAACTCCCGAGTGGAAAAGATCTTCTGAGTTTGATCTGAATGGAGAGGCGTTACCGGATGAAGATGATGATGGAGTGCCTTTGGATCCTCTGGATGTATATTTCCTTGTATTAATTGTTCACGTTTTTTAATCACGACCCTGATTTAGCATTTTTTTTATTTGTGTTAGGGGAATGTCCATGATGATACAGAGGGAGTGATGACAAATGATGATGTCTTGGGTGATAGTATCCCTCAAGATCAGCAAGATTCTTTCAGACAGTTCTGTTATCAGGCATTGAAATTAAGTGCAGGGGTAAGTGATATTTCATTTGATCGTTTGTACAGTTTAAATTCTTTTAAATATAGTGAATAATTAATGACACTTGTCAAGCTTGATAGTATCTGGACGTAATATTGAATATTATTTAATATAACTCCTGAAACATGACGACCTTGTTATGGCCTTACTTTAATGTAGAGGTTACCCCCTTGTCTTTTTGAAAACCATATTTTGTAAGTGTTGGGTTTGGTAGAATAGGTCTTTTCTGTGTATGCTTATTCTTTCATGAATGCCTCATTTTCAAATAAATATAACAAAGATCTACATTTATGTTGACAAGCCAGTGAACCACTTAACTAAACTAGTTATAAAAGCTATAAACTATAAACTATAAAGACTGTTTTTTTATTCAATTGTGCTTCTTCAGCTAGAGAATCAACAACATTTTGACTTGTTCAAAGTTCTGAATCACCAAGTGGTTTGAAGGAAAAAACAACTGTTGTCTTATGAATGCCTATTTAACCCAGTTCACATTGCCTTGAACTTTAGCGTCACGTTTTTAGGATTTTTGGCATCTGAAACTTTAAAAAAGTAAGAGTAGAACAAGTTTCTAATCTGTAGACGCCAATAAGAGGATTTTTGAATGTTTCTTATATGTTGATGTTGTATCACTTAGGTCTCTTGTATGAAATAATTAAAGTGCCTAGGGGCTTAGTGGCCATTTGTTTTTTTCTTTCTTTGGGTAGGGGTAAGGGTAGGGGGTTGGCCGTATATCTTTATTTCTTGCATTGACAGTTACATTTCTGCAATCACATTCTTGCTATTGCCTCATCTTATTCAAAACAGACAACGGGTTGCCGCAATCACTTTTTTTTTTGGCTCATATATTTTTATATAGTTAATTCGTTGGTTATTATTACTAAAACATATTGTTTCAGCTGTGATTTATTTTACTTTTTGTATATTTTTGCTTCTCAGCCTAGAGGGAACCAGCAGTTTCCAGGGTCACATCCTGTTTCTCTAGATAGGTCTGATGTCTAACTCTTTTTCATAGTCGTAATCTATTTTTTTGGGATGTTTATCGACTATAATATTATAATATATTATAATGATTGAATACTGTGCAGGGAAAACTTGCAACTTCTTAGGCAGCGCTACTATTATGCAACATGGAAAGCTGATGGAACGCGATACATGATGCTAATTACTATGGACGGATGCTATTTAATTGACAGAAACTTTGTTTTCCGAAGGGTCCAGATGCGATTTCCTTGGAAATTGAATAATGAAGTATAAGTTTACTCTTGAGAAAATTTCTTGTTTTAAAGGTCTTCACGTTAAACGTCTATCATGACATAAAAAATAATCTTTTTGCAAGGGTTTAGCTGAGAAGGTTCACCACTACACGCTGCTTGATGGTGAGATGATAATTGATACTGTACCCGACACTCAGAAACAAGAAAGACGTTATCTGATTTACGATTTGATGGCAATCAATCAAATATCTATCATTGAGGTAAAGTGTAAGTATAGTTGATACAATAAAAATAATTCTATTCTAATATATATATATATATATTAATGAAAATTGATACAGAGGCCTTTCTACGAACGATGGAAAATGCTGGAGAAGGAAGTGGTTGAACCTCGAAACCGTGAACGCCATAATATATATAAAAACGGACATTCTATGTATAGATATGACTTGGAGCCATTCAGGGTATAATTAGCATACACTAATTAATTAAGTTTATAGTTAATATTTACTTATTTTGTGAAGTTTTAATAGGTAAGGAGGAAGGACTTTTGGTTGCTTTCAACTGTCAATAAGCTCCTGAAGGAGTTCATTCCAAGGCTTTCACATGATGCAGATGGTCTTGTTTTTCAGGTTCAAAATCCACACACATACTGGATGAAACGAGCTGAGCCGATCAGGCTCGTTTAGAGCTATGTATCCAAAGCTCGATTTTGGCTTGTTTCAAGCTTTAGCTCGCTCGTGAGATAATTTTCCAGCTCGGCTCATTTATTATGTATTATATATTATATACACATAATTATTTTTATGTGTTTATAAATATAGTTTTGTATATAACATAATATATATTGTTTAGTTGCTTTTAATATATATATTTTAGATAATAACTATTATATTAATAAAAGGCTTTAGGCTCACGAGTTTATTCTCGGGCTCGTTTATTAAACAAGCTTAGTTTTAGGCTCGAGTTCGTTTAAGCTCGGCTCAGTTTGAGTTTATAGTGAGTTGATCTTGAGTACCCCACAAGCGGATCGGCTCCTTTACACTTTTACTCAAATCATATTTATATTTTCAAAATGTTTTATTATCTCTGTAAACATTTATTTCTATATGGGCAGGGTTGGGATGACCCTTATGTCCCACGAACACATGAAGGACTTTTGAAGTGGAAATATGCGTCAATGAACTCTGTGGATTTTCTTTTCGAGGTTTCATTTTGAAGTTTTCAAATATAATGTATTTGCAGATGTTTATAGGCCAATAACTGTTATATCATCGCATCCACAGATGGCTGAAGATCGCCAACTAATTTTTCTCTATGAACGAGGGAAAAAGAAGCTAATGGAAGGAAACCGAATTGCATTTGGTGGTCAGTAAATAACTAATTTGATGTCACAACTTTGACCCGCTAACTTACAAATTCAGTTAATTTTTGTTATGATTAATCTTTTAACGGGCCACATGGGTGAAATTTAACACTATTCAAAAGTTTAGATTATTGTATTTTTTGATGATATTGTTGATCTAATTTCTTTTGAATCGGTAGATGATGTTGATCCTGCATCATACTCGGGGAAGATAATCGAGTGTGCTTGGAATTCAGAGGAAGAAGTATGGGCCTGCATGCGGGTCAGGACAGATAAAGCTACACCAAACGAGTTCAATACGTATAGAAAGGTGCTTCTCTTTCTGTGTGTGTGTGTGTGTGGGCAGTGTGTATATAGTCAACCTTTTCAATTGTCATGATTAAAAAGAACCAAGTATGACACAAAACAGAAGTTATTGAATTCTTGTAGGCCTGTTAGCGAACCAAACAAACACAAATGGGCATGTTAGTGTTCTTTAGTTTAACTTTAACTGGACAAACGATTGAAGATGAACAATTAAACGAGCGAAGTTTCTTGTTCGTGTTCGTTCTTTAAGAAAACTAGTGTGTTCATGCTCATTTGTTAATAGCATAAACAAACGGTTCACGAACATAAACAAGCATAACTTAACATATATGAATGAACATCAATATCTTGGACCTAAAAAATTAATAAAACTAGACTAAGTTGTACTTGGTGATATCTGAGTTCAATAAAACTATAATAAATTGCAATGGGCTTAAAAATTTTTTTTTTTAATATGAGCATAAATGAAGGAGACGTGTTCATGTTCGTTCGTTTAACTAAATGAACACAAAATTTTGTTCATGTTCGGTTGTTTATTAAGTCAACGAACTTTCCGCCTAACAGTTCATGGGTTCACTGAACCATTTGGTTCGTTTACAGGCGTAAATTTTTTTTATTGAACATGAAACAAGATCTGGACACTAACTGCTACCTAAAGAATATCATGCTAACTAAATTAGTACGGGCACATTTCTACCCATGTATGTGGATTGATTCAACCCACATATCTAACATATGGGTATGTTAACTATGTGTAAAAACACACGTGAAAACAGGTGATGCGGAGCATAAAGGACAATATCACAGAGGAAGTGTTATTGGATGAGATAAATGAGATAATTCAGCTGCCAATGTATGCAGATAGAATTAAACAGGACAGCAAAGGCCACCACCACTCAAGTTCTAGACCTAAATGAGAGTGAGTTTAATGGATCGGGTTTAGTGTAGGAGAAGAAAGGATAACCGAGAATGTTATGTAATTAGGGAGCGAATCGAGTGATTTAATATTGTTGTAAATTGTGGTGTCTGGTGAGTTTGCATGATCCAGTTGCTGCGCATAATCTAGCTATGGATATTATATCAAGAAGCCCTTTTTATATTGGTTTTCAGGTATTATTATTATTATTATGGATTAGTAAATGTATATTTTAGTCTAGACTTTATGGCCTTCTTCTGGTGTTTGAACCCTTTTTTTTCACTAATCAACTCAAATTGGGTTTTGGGCGTAAACTGGTACGGTTTCGGTCAAAGATGGTCAATATCGGTTTTGGCCAAACTGATTCGGTTTGGAACTGGTTTGTAAAAGGGAAAAGGATCTCTGTTCAGTTTGAAACCAGTTTCTAAAGGGAAAAGGACCTGCTTGGTTTGAAACAGGTTCGGTTTTTAACATGTTTGCTATTAACCAGTTTTATGGAGATTGCAAACTGATTGTTCGGTTCGGTTTCAACCCATGGTTCCTAGAGAGGTTCGGTTAGGAGCTGGGTATATTTTGTCCATCTTTTAGCAGGTCCTGTGCTGCTCATATTTCATGTGTAAAATGTATGGCTGATGTGTAACATCACGGAAATCTCGAGCCAAAAATGCCAAAATCCAAAGTCAAGGAACCAATTCTGTCAAATTCCAAACTCGAGGGTCAAAAATATAAGTTCTGTTTTCTTGACCTATCGCGATACGCGATGGATCAGAAGAGAGACCCATCGCGTAGCGCGATGGGTTGTCTGTCACGTTTCGACACGTGGCACACGGTGGCACCGTCTGCCGCCACGTGGCAACACGTCCGCCACGTGGTGCAACGCCTGCCACGTGTCGCCACGTGGCAGGTCTACTGGGTGACTCACCTGGCCTACGTCGCGGTACGCGACGGGTGACCAGGAGGCCATCGCGTACCGCGATGAGTTTCCTGAAAATGCCTATAGATAGCAAGTTTGGGATTTCATTTCCCACATCCAAAAATCAGTAGCTCTTTCTCTCTCTAACATCTCACTATCATACCTCGAAGCTCGTGCCCCGATCCCCCGATAAACGTGCCCTCGATTCCTTGATTTCCGTGCCATACCTCGATACTCTTGCCATTTCCCGACGACATTCCAAACAAGAAGGCGTTGCCATCGCGACATCCCGACGATCATCTCAAAATACGTGCCGTGAAGTGTAGTGCCTCGTAAAGCGTGTCAAGGGTGGAGAAATATTGTCGAGAAAGGACAACGAGGAAAGAGTGCTGATCAAGCGGCGACGAAGTGCTGCTCAAAGTGAATAGGGTTGTTAAGCTGAGTAAAAGGTAGGCATAATGCCCGAATAAAATAATAATAAAATATTATAAAGGCTTAACCTTAAAGTCGAAATTATACTCGATGCTTCATAAATAAAAAGAAAGTAAATAACAAAGAAAAGAAAAGAAAGAAATATAAATGTATATATATGTGTGTGATTATATATATTCTTTGTTATGAAATATTATTTAAGTATAATGATTATTCTTAAATAATAAAGAAAAGAATACGTTTCTTAAAGAAGAAGAAGAAACGTAGGGTTTTTTTATAATAAACTAAAGGTTTATAAATATTACTTTTAAACTAAAGGTTTTTAAGTAAAAGAGAATTAAACTAAAGTTTCATCGAGATAAATTAACACTAAAGGTCTTAAGCCGGATTGTATATCCGACTAACAAAAGTTATACTCGTACTATAGGTGCGAGATAGCAAGGGAAAGACCCACGGACGGTGTTGGAAACCGATCCCAATTGAAAAGGTGAATACGCCCCACTTTTACAAACTTGATTTCAAACGAGTCAACTTGATTATGTGAAAAACTTTACGTGATACTAAGTGTCTCTAAAAACATTGTAAATAAGAGTATAATCCTAGCCCTCAGGCTGTAGTATACGTTTGTCTGGATCCTTACATATGTGGTAAAATGCGGTGGGCACATCGCACCACGCTTGGTCACGACCTCCAGCCACGATGGGCCGGACCTAAGTTACGTTCGGGTGAGACTGACCATGTGTATATTTATGGTACCTAAGTTATGTCGAAACGCTGCAGTGTTTTGCTGAGGTGACCTAGTGTAGAGACTCGAGTTTATAATGATATTGTTTAAACTTAATTATTCCTAAGCCAAGATGGGGCGAGACTTACGTGGTCTCGAGGGGTGATTAAGTAAAGAAAATATTTTAAGCGTCAGCATATTCACCAGCATTCGTTGCTGACATATTTTCTAACATTTTGCAGGTAATCAAAAATAGAGCTTGTGAAGACGAAGGGCTCAAGAATCCGATGACTCTGATAATTTTGTTAAAACTTAATTATTAAATGGTGATTTTGTATAATTTATAAACAAGTAAAACTAAACGAGACTTTCGTCTCGTCTTTTGTGTTGTAAATATTTATAATTTCGATCCACATGTTTTTATAAGACTTCCGCTAATAACCGTAACTCTGATTTATTTACAAATGTGGTACCAACTATTGGTCGCACTCCTAGGCCTAAGATGGGGGTGTGACATGATGCTTGGCTATATGTTTGTCTAGACAAAATATTATCAAATATATGTACAAGAACGAATTAATATGACTTAACAAAACAAAAACGCGTACAAACGATTATCGAATAGTTCTCAATATATTATAGAAGAAATGTAACTAAAAAAATCGATTACACGTAACTTGTGTATCTCGTAATAAAATGTTAACCATGTATCATCTATTTATGTTGTTTTCAACTTACTAGTAAAGACATTACCAATTTTAGTTACATTGCAATTATATTGTAAATATGAAACGTAACCAATCATGCTTGACTTGTCAATATTGGCCTCCAAGTTTACCTACTCAT
Organism: Bidens hawaiensis; assembly: GCF_021521415.1. Taxonomy (NCBI): domain Eukaryota; kingdom Viridiplantae; phylum Streptophyta; class Magnoliopsida; order Asterales; family Asteraceae; genus Bidens; species Bidens hawaiensis. The sequence continues at coordinate 53,569 of NW_027498495.1, forward strand.
GACTTGGAATTCGAAATTACCAACAATCACCCTCTAATTTCTAACTCGAATCAGGTGGATTTTTGTCACCAAACTTATCTCAGTTGATTTGTCTGAAATAACCCAAACTTATCTCCTTTGATCAGTCTTAACCCCCTAGAACTCCTTTACATATATAGTTGTGTTCTTTCGGCTATCCCTAACACGAGTATATTTGTGACCCTGTCCCCAACCATTATCTTCTGTCCTTTTGGACTGCAATTCACAAGTCGGTGATAGCTATTTAATTTTCCTAATTTCATTGTAATTAAACTTGGTATAGTAAGTTAGAGTTAACAATATAAATTGATGATACCGGGTCAAAGTTAACGTTTCATTGTGATAGACACAGATTATGTGTGATAGGAGTTTTCGAGTTATATTTCCTCTGTATGATATTGAAAGAGTTATTCAATAATTGTATGTGTGCGCTTTCGTTTGGTGAGGTATCAAGTTATTCTTGAATTGGTATCCAAGTAATTAAACTCTTGGTGTTTATCGAGCAAAGTCGTGATTGATAAGGAGACTGAAGACCTCGATCAAATTCGTGATTGATTAGAAGGAATCGATCAGGTCGTGATCGAGAAGAACCCCGAGTGTGTTCATTAACTAGATCCTTGGTCGAAGAAGGAACATCATCAAAGTCGTTATGACAAGGAAGGGTTGATTAAGTTGTATAAAAAATCATGATTAGAGTTTGACAAGGCGATTGAGACTCGTCTACTGTGTTCAATCACAATCGTGATCAGAAGGAGCGAAGAAAAGAAGAGCCGATCGAGGAATTCAAATTACTAACAAAAAAGACTGCTTTATTCTAGATGGTAGCTTTTTTCCATAGACCTTGTTTGTTTAGTTTTTGTGTCGTAACCCGATACCGATCAAATTAGTGTTAGCTCGCAGATACACCCTTGGCGCGCTTGAGGAGTGAGGCACTCGAGGCGTTATGGAAAACACCTTATTTTACGTGAGGCAAGAAAAAAACATGAGGCGCCCTGACCAGCGGGTGAGGCGTGAGGCATTTGAGGCGGCGCTTCATTTGATGCAGTCTAAACGAAATTAAAAATGTAACCGCTTTGGCTCATCTGCTTAAAATATTAACATACGTGAAGCTCTCGCCTGGTGGCTTGCGCTTGGGATTTTTTAGACCAAAACGCCTCTTCTTGCCTAAAGCTATTTTAAACCAAGGCTACAACATCACACACACGGGCTTGGCCAACCAGAAAAGTTGTTGAAATGCAGTGCGATTAACGAATGTCCGGAGGCGCCTTCTGTGAATCGAATTGAGGTCTTATAGACTGTTACCAACTCAACTCAACTCTTGTCTTCTCTTCTAGATCGATCTAGCATTCCTTTGATTTTTGTATTAAGATCGATCAAGGTATGAAAATTAGGGTTTTATTTCTGTATCATTTATTCTAATTGGCGGAGAAGAAGAAGCAAAATCCAACAATAATAAGTTTCGTGAACGTGAAGCCACCGATGATAACTTAGGATATCCTAATTTGTAAGTCTCCATTTCTAGCATTTATCGCTCTCTATTATTTCTGATTATAAGGTTATTATTGAGATGATGCATCAGGATTATTATTGTTTTCTAGCTTTACCTTACCTTAGGGCATACTTATCAACGCCAAAAGCCAACTTGTATAAAAATGTTTAAATATATATATATATATATATATATATATATATGTGTGTGTGTGTGTTTTGATTTCTGATGCCTCATGCCTGTGTTTAATAAAGTGAGAAGCTGCAGTTAAGTTGTTCTCAAGTAGGCACTAGGCAGGTACTGTGATATTATTATATTTTGTGTTTTGCCTAAGTTAGAATATAAGAACCGCAAGAATGATAGGGACCTAGAGTTGGTGTAACTTAAAGTGTTATGCTTCTAGCGCTTTTGGTATGTATGTCTAACCATGTACATCGTTATAGTTGGTTCTATAACTAACTCTTACATGTTTTGTGTCTATAGTGATGAGGATGAACTGTTGAATAAACAATGCCCTCAGAATTTGGAGCTAAGATGGCAGACGGAAGTTAGTTCTAGCATATATGCAACACCATTGATCGCTGATATTAACAGGTAAAAAATGTTGGTACTGTCTTCTGAATCTAGCATTATTCCATTTCTGGCTGAAGAATTTGCATCCTGTAATTATTGATTTTTTTTGCGGTGGCATTTCTTTCTCTTAGTGATGGCAAACTTGATGTTGTTGTTCCATCTTTTGTCCACTACCTGGAAGTCTTGGAAGGTTCTGATGGTGACAAAATGCCAGGTGTGTCATTCAGTCAATTTAATTGATTCTGTACTTTAAGTATCTACACTACTATTGTAATTGTCTATATGCAAGTGCATTCACAATAGGATCTTTATCTTTATCTCTTATTAAAGTTTAGAGATTTTTATTTTGAACCTCCATCAGAATCTTAATCTCCATCTCTATATCTAAAACCAAGTTTTATGAATAGCGATTCTCTAAATATACAGATCCACTATGTATGATCTCTATAAATGTTTGTGAGTGTATAAGAAAGAAGAACTAATAATAAAATAAGTGTTTATAGAGATAGAGAATGAGATGTAGTAGGTTAAATAAAGTTTAAAGATTATTTTAAGTTGTATTACATATAAGGAAGTGTATTACATATAATATTAGTTAAGTTGTAATACTTTTACCTTAATAAGTCCTATACCTTTAGTAGCATAAGATGATAAACAAGTAATATGATTACACAATTGAGCTTATAATTATGATTTTTTTATGGTTTTTCAGGGTGGCCCGCTTTCCATCAGTCAACTGTTCACGCGAGTCCACTTTTGTATGATATTGACAAGGATGGTGTGAGAGAAATAGCTTTGGCTACATACAATGGCGAGGTGCTCTTCTTCCGGTACAGGCTTTTTATTAGTTTTTGCAGCATTTTTGTCTTTTTTTCTTTCTATTCAACATCCAATTTACTTTCTTATTTTTTTTATGCAGGGCTTCAGGTTATATGATGTCAGATAAATTAGAGGTTCCTAGACTAAAAGCTAAAAAGGATTGGTATGTGGGGTTGAACCCAGAGCCAGTTGATCACTCTCATCCAGATGTTCACGATGATCAACTTATTCAAGAGGCTGCTTTGCACTCCATACCTCGTATGTCTTTTGTTTTATTAAGGTTTTATACAATAATCATGGAAAATTGTTTAGATCTTGTGATTGAGTAAATGTTTTTTTATCCACTTTACGACAATACATTCTTTTCAAGATTGTTGATTCTTAGCGCATGTTTCTTAATCTTGTACCTGTCTCAAAGTGTCACTTGACTAGTTTGTAGTTACTTTTTGTCAACTGGGTTGTTGACTATGTCGAAAGCTGCACCGCAGGTGGTTGGACGCATGTTACAATTGCAAAATAAATATATTTATTTTACTACTAGAGTGGACCAAAGGCAATTTTTACTCAATTTTATAGGACCAAATAATTATTATTTTAAAGGAAGGATATAATCACTGTATAGTTATGCATATGTTAATCAAGTTCTATGTTGATTTGTTTTTATTTAAAGATTTTGTTGCATACTAATATGCAGGTAACTATTATGTAAATTCCACTTGCTATCTCTTTTGTGGTCAATGTATTTTTTGTATCTTCTATTCAGCAGTCATCTATGGTTAACCTTAATTAGTCTTAAAGATAAATTAGTTTGATTAATAAGGAATTTAACTGTTTTTTAGATATTATCATAATCATTAAAACAAAAAATTGTGAACTGTACCAGAGATATCTAACCAGCCTACTTTTGTAAACATTTCCACAGCCCCTACAAGAGCTAACCATACATCTGGTTTGGAGGAGCATAAGGAGACAAAGACTGAAATACCCCTGAAACCTGAATCACAAAATACTACAAAAAGTACTTTATTAGATGAACATGTTAAAAGTTCACATAATGACAGTGAAGCTAGTACAGATTCATTGGAAAATAAGGGTAGCAATAATGCAGGAAATAAAACTAGCCCACATATCGAGTTGCCAAACGGCAGCAATAATGCAGAAAATAAAACTAGCCCACATATCGAGTTGCCTCAAAATATATCAACAAATATATTAGAAAATGTACAAGGTGCTAATAATGAAACAAAGACTGGAAGACGGCTTCTAGAAGAAAAACTACAGGAGAACAATGACCAAAAAGATGTTCGTGCTGCAACTGTTGAAAATGATGAAGGCCTTGAAGCTGATGCTGACGCGTCTTTCGATATGCTCCGTGACAATGATGAGCTGGCAGATGAGTACAACTATGACTATGATGATTATGTTGATGAAACAATGTGGGGAGATGAAGAGTGGAATGAAGCACAACATGAGGCATCTCAAAGCTATGTGCATGTTGATTCACACATTTTGTGTACTCCTGTAAGTCATTAATGTCATTAGTTAAGCAATCTTAGGTGGGGGTGTGCATGGGTCGGTTTTGGGCTCAAATTGAACCAAAAACCCAAAATTCGGCTTTTTAAATTTTTGAAAACATTCGATTTTGTTTAGTTTTCTTTTCGGTTTTCCGTTTGAGTTTTATCAATTGTGCTTGAAATTTTTGGAATGAAAAAAATTGGACTACAATAATGAATTTGTGCCTAACTCCTTTCTGTTAAAGTGCTAATGATTAAATGGTTAAAATATTTGGGATTTTACTGTGTAAGTTTGTTTGTTTATATATTACTTAACATTCAAAAATGACATTCATACATTAGGTTTGGTTTTACCATTTGGGCTTGAAATTTTTAGACTGAAAAAAATGGACTAAAACATTGTAACGAATTTAGGCCTAAATCTTTTTGTATTTAATGATAAATTGATTATTCTACATCTGGCCTAAAATGTTTGGGATTTTGCAATGTATGTTTGTTTGCTTATATATTACTTAACATTCACAAATTAAAATGAAAATTCATACGTTTGGTTCTTTTTTCGGTTTTAATAATCATGAAAAGTCAACCCCAAACTAAAAATTCAGTGTTTATAAAAACATATAACCAAACTATTGATTTTTGTTTGGGTTTGGTTTTTTCGGTTATTTTGGTTACATGTACGCCCATAGATGAGATTGGGACCGTACCCGTACTTGTACCCGAAAGTACCCGTACCTAAAATTAGTAAATCTTGGTACCCATACCCGTACCCGAATTTTATGGTACGAGTACGGGTACATGTACTTTGGGTACGGTACTCGCTTCGTACCCCTTTGTTCTTTTTTAAAAAAAATCTCCACTAAACTAGGTATCGGTAACGGTATGGTACCGACAATCAATTATCTATAATACCAAAACCGTAATACCACAACCAAAACCATAATACCCGCAACCAAAAACATAATACCAAAACTAAAAATGAAACAAATCAACTATAGTATAAAATCCATTCAAAATCAAGTAATGAATACCAAAACATACAAAGTATCCAAAAAAGATATCAAAATGTTTAAAACTAAATTAACTTATACAAAGAAAGTTAACATTACTATAGATGGGAGGAGGGGTAGAGGCTGACCTAAATTGACTTGGGATGAGAGGATTAGACATGATTTGCTAGACCTAAACCTCTCCGAGGACATGGTTGAGGATAGGAATTCTTGGAGACGTAGAATTAGAGTTAAGGATTTTTAGGGAGAAAGGAATACCTTAGGGGCTTCTCTTTACTTTAGTTTTGGTCACACACCATTATGTTATTTTCTTTTCATATATTATGTATTTTTATCTATTTATGTATTAGTATTATTATTTTCACTACGTGCTATTTGTTAGGTTCGGAGTCACACACAAACACGAATACAATAGTAAAACCGAAAGAATAAACGAAAGAGACACAAGGATTTAAGTGGTTCGGTCACGGTGTATGACCTACGTCCACTGTCGATAACTAGGGTTTTCTTATTATTGAGTGATACAAACTTACAAGTACAGGAGAGAATATATAGACTAGACAATTAGGGTTTAACCCTTTAACTAAACTGGGCCTGATTAGAGCTTTTGGGCTTGGCCAAAACTCAAACAGCTTAATCTCCTAATTCTGTCTATTCGTCTAAACCGGACCCGACCCATGATGGATCGGAGACCACAACATAACAATCTCCCACTTGGGCTTCGAGACATCTTCTCTAAACCACCACTTGGATGCGTCAAACATTTCAACCTGCTCCCATTTGGAGACGTAAAATGTCTTCACCTGCATTGCCTTGTACATGTAAAATAAAACCCATCTGGTTTTGCACCTCCTAGTTACCCTTCGCCTTCTCAACATTATTCCTGAAGGCCTGCTGAAGCTCTGCACAGCTTCAGCTTATCCAGCATCACCGGCTTGGTGAACATATCTGCTGGATTCTTAGCACCTGAGATATTTTTCAAACTGAAAACACCATCACTGATCAAATCTCTGACAAAGTGATATCTCCTCCCGATGTGCTTAGTCTTCGAATGATAGACTGGATTCTTCGCAAGTTTCACTGCACTCTCATTGTCACAATATAAGAAGAACTCTGCCTGTTTCTTTCCCAACTCTTCAAGAAAAGTTCTCAACCATACTAATTCTTTACTTGCTTCGGCTGCTGCCATATATTCTGCCTCAGTGGTTGATAAAGCAACACTTTTCTGAAGTCTGGACATCCAACATACTGCTGTTCCCCCAACTGTGAAAACATAACCAGTAGTGCTTTTAAACGTCTTCTTACATCCACCCAGATCAGCATCTGAATAACCCCTGAGAATTGTATCATTCCCCTTAAAACATAACCCCAAACTGGAAGTACCCTTTAAGTATCTGAGTAACCATTTCACCGCTTCCCAATGTTCCTTTCCCGGATCCGACATAAAACGACTAACTACCCCGACAGCATGAGCAATGTCTGGCCGTGTACAAACCATGGCGTACATGAGACTGCCAACAGCAGATGCATACGGAACTTTAGCCATCTCTGTTCTTTCTTCCTCTGTTCTGGGAGACTGGTCTTTGGTAAGTTTGAAATGACTTCCCAGAGGTGTGTTTCTCGGTTTAGTCTTCTCATCATTCATCCTGAATCTTTCTAACACTTTCCCTATGTATTTCTCTTGGGATAGTGTTATGGAGCCATCTTTCTTTCTGGATATACTCATCCCCAAAATCTGTTTGGCTGGACCAAGATCTTTCATCTCAAATTCATCAGACAACTGTTTCTTCAACTTGCGAATCTCCTTCATATCAGATCCTGCAATTAACATATCATCTACATAAAGAAGTAGAATGATATATGAGCCTTTAAACTTCTTTAAGTAGCAGCAATGGTCGGCCTCGCATTTCTTGTACCCAGTTCTCACCATAAAATCATCAAACTTTAGGTACCATTGCCTAGGTGTCTGCTTCAGACCATACAAGCTTTTCTTCAATTTGCAGACCCATTTTTCTTTCCCGGCAACCTGAAATCCCTCAGGTTGTGCCATATAGATCTCCTCGTCAAGATCACCATGTAAAAATGCTGTCTTAACATCTAATTGCTCTAGATGTAAATTTTCTGCAGCAACAATACTTAAGATCAATCTGATGGTGGTCATCTTCACAACTGGAGAGAATATTTCATTATAATCAATTCCTTTCTTTTGCTGGAAACCCTTGACCACTAAACGAGCTTTGTATCGTTTAGACCCATCATGTTCTTCCTTGACTCTATAGACCCATTTATTCTGTAGAACTCTTTTATCTGGTGGAAACTTGGTTAAAACCCATGTCTGGTTTTTACTCAAAGAGTTCATCTCCTCCTTCATAGCATGCTCCCACTGGAGCGAATCTTTCAACTTAAGTGCTTCATAATAACTCTCTGGCTCACCATTTTCAGTTAAAAGGAGATAATTAACTGAAGGTTTGTAACGTACCGGCTGTTTAGAAACTCTGGTTGACCTCCTAACCCAGTGCTGAGGCGGGTCAGGTTCTTGTGGAGACTGTTCATCCTCAGACTCTGAACTCCCACTGTCAGAGACTCCCTCTGACTCTTCATTTCCACCAATATCATCATCTTCAAATTCAGGAACTGTGGTTTCTTCAGTTTCTGTCTCGGGTTCGGTAGCTGACTCAACTGTCTTTTTCTGAGCATCAATTTCATATTCAACCTGCTCTTTCTGAACCCTTGATTTTGAAGTGTTTCTATCTTTGTATAACTCAGCCTCATTAAAAGTTGCATGCTTGCTTCTGACTACTTTTCTGCTTTCTAAATCCCAAAGCCTGTAGCCCATTTCGTTTGACCCATATCCAATGAAAACATATTTTTTAGCTTTAGCATCAAGCTTGTCATTTTTCACTAGATCATAAGCGCTACACCCAAAGACTTTCAAATGCTTATAATCTGCAGCTTTACCTTTCCACTCTTCTTCTGGTGTCTTGAAACCCAGCGGTACTGACAATCCCCGGTTAATTAAATAAGCTGCAGTATTAACTGCATCTGCCCAGAACGTCTTTGGAAGCCCGGCATTAAGTCTCATACTTCTTGCCCTTTCATTTAACGTCCTGTTCATTCGTTCTGCCACTCCATTTTGTTGAGGAGTGCCAGGGACTGTAAAGATCATCCGAATACCGTACTCTTCACAATAATCACGGAATTCTTTGCTAACGTATTCACCACCGTTATCCGACTTCAAGCATTTCACCTTCAAATCAGTTTCCAATTCAACAGCAGTTTTCCATTTCTTAAAAGTATCAAAAACATCAGATTTATTTTTAAGAAAGTAAACCCATACCTTGCGTGTCGAATCATCAATGAAGGTGACATAATAGTGCGATCCTCCCAAAGAAGAGACTGAAGTTGGTCCATAGACATCAGAGTGAATAAGCTCCAATTTCTGAGCTTTCGGTTGTTTTCCGGTCTTCACAAAAGATACTTTCTTCTTTTTACCGAAAACACATGGTTCACAAAATTCAGATTCAACCTTCTTCAGTTCTGGAATTTTTCCTCTAGCAACGAGCATTTTCATCCCTTTTTCACTCATGTGGCCGAGTCGTTGGTGCCACAAACTAGACTGACTCGGTCCACTGGTCACTGCATTTACCCCATCAGCTGGAATTTCAACCATGTATAAAGTGCCCTTCTTTTTACCTCTGGCGATCACAAGATTCCCTTTCACAACTTTCCATTTACCCCCACCAAACATAACATCATATTCTTGGTCATCTAACTGCCCAACAGAAATTAGCTTTCTTCTAAGGCTAGGAACGACCCGAACATCCTTTAGAGTCCATGAGGTGCCCAATGAAGTTTTTAGTTCAATATCCCCCATCCTCGTGATATCAACAGCATGATTATTAGCCAAACGAACTTTACCAAAATTACCTGTTCGGAGATTCTTCATCTTCTTCGTGCCATAAGTGGCATGAAAAGATGCACCAGAATCCATAATCCATGAATCTGTTGATTCTTCAACACAGCAGATAAGAGTCTCTTCTGAACCTTCTGAATCATCTGAACCGGTGGCCAGATTAACTTCCTTCTTAGATTCTTTCTTTTCTTTTGAAATTGAGGGGTTAGGGCATTGGTTTCTAAAATGCCCCATTTCTTTGCAATTCCAACACTCAATGTCTTTTCTGGGCTTTGACTGACTTCTTCTTCTAGACTTTGACCTACCCCTGCCATTACCTTTCTCTCTTCTCCTACCTCTCCCTTCGGTGCTCAATATAGAACTAGATGTCTCACCAGAATTCCTTCTTCTTATGTCCTCCCCTAAAATCAAATCCCGGACTCCTTCAAAAGTAAGCTTAGTATTCCCAGAAGAACTACTAACTGCAGTAACAGTCCCTGACCAACTTTCGGGTAACGAGGATAACAAGAGTAACGCTTGAACTTCATCATCAAACTTGATATCAACAGAAGACAAACGAGAAATAATAGTGTTGAAGTCATTAACATGAGAGGTAACAGATGCCCCTTCCTTCATTCTGGTGTTAACTAGCTGTCTAATCAGAAATACCTTGTTTGATGCAGAAGGCTTTTCATACATATTTGACAAGGCTTTCATAAGACCATACGTGGTAGTTTCATTTACAATATTGAATGCCACATTCTTAGCTAGTGAGAGTCTAATAACAGCTATGGCTTTTCTGTCAAGTACCTTCCACTCATCATCTTTCATACTTTCCGGTTTCCTCTCTTCTAGTGCTTCCATTAAGTCTTTCTGACATAGCAAATCCTCAATTTGCATTTTCCACCATCCAAAATCCTGACCATCAAACTTCTCAATCTTGATCTTTCCGTCCTCAGCCATTATCCAAACTGAGTTTTGATTACAGCAAACAACCAAACTACCCAAGGAATAAAAGGACTGGAAACTGATCAGAAAAAACGAACCAGCAGCTGCGGAACCCTAATTAGCGGCGGCGGACTGTAGCGGCGGCGGCGGTACTGTAGCGGCGGCGCGGGTACTGTAGCGGCGGCGGTACTGTAGCAGCGGCAGCGGTACTGTAGCAGCGGCGGTGGAACTTTAGCAGCGGAGCAGCGGCGGCGGAACTGTGTGTATAATCGAGAACCAGGCTCTGATGCCAATTGTTAGGTTCGGAGTCACACACAAACACGAATACAATAGTAAAACCGAAAGAATAAACGAAAGAGACACAAGGATTTAAGTGGTTCGGTCACGGTGTATGACCTACGTCCACTGTCGATAACTAGGGTTTTCTTATTATTGAGTGATACAAACTTACAAGTACAGGAGAGAATATATAGACTAGACAATTAGGGTTTAACCCTTTAACTAAACTGGGCCTGATTAGAGCTTTTGGGCTTGGCCAAAACTCAAACAGCTTAATCTCCTAATTCTGTCTATTCGTCTAAACCGGACCCGACCCATGATGGATCGGAGACCACAACATAACACTATTATTAATTATATTACCGTTGAACTTTGATTTCCTATTATATTCCCTCATACATATGTTTTTTTTAGACCCTGTCTCTCTGGAAGCCACCTCTCCATCCCATTGGATAGAGGTACGGTGTGCCTATATCCCACCCTCCCCAGACCCTACTTATAACTTTGCTATTGGTGGGATTCCACTGGGTATGATTGATTGATTGATTGAAAGAAAGTCAACATTCGTTTAATCTTCGTTAGTCATCTTTCCATTTTCCCTTTTCCTTTTCTTTGTTTATTGCTTCCTCAATTTCTATAGAAAAACAAGAGAGAAAGTTAATACATGTTATTTTATGATATACACAATTACACATACATGAAATAAAAATATACGAATACACAATATATGAATATACACATATAGATTGAGAAGGAACTTATTCAACTAATATATATTAGGTTTTGAAAATCCCGCTTGAAAGTTAAGTCATGAGTGTTGGAAACCTAATAAAAGCCCCTACATATTCTAAACGGGTACCAGTACCCGTAATACCCGTACTTGTACCCGTACCTGTACCCGAAAGTAACCGTACTTATAATCAGTAAATTTGGGTACTCATACCCGTACCCAATAGATGCGTACAAGTACATGTACGGGTATTCGGGAAAAAAATCTCATCCCTATGTACACCTCTAATCTTAGATTATGTGATACTGGAATGAATTAGGAATTATGAGTTATGCCCGTTTCTTGTTATTTTCAGGTGATAGCTGATATTGATAAGGATGGGGTTTCAGAAATGATTGTTGCAGTCTCATATTTCTTTGACCAGGAGTGAGCGTCATCTTATAATGTCTGTGTTATAATCATAGTTGCTCTTTTGACCATTGTAACCTTTTACAGATACTATGATAACCCAGAGCGTGTGAAGGAACTTGGTGGTATTGAAATTGGAAAATATGTTGGTGGTGGAATTGTCGTTTTTAACCTTGAGACCAAACAAGTTAAGTGGACTGCTGAGTTGGATATAAGTACAGATACTGCCAAATACCGTGCGTATATATATTCATCTCCAACGGTGGTTGATTTGGATGGTGATGGATACCTAGACATCCTTGTTGGCACATGTTATGGTCTATTTTATGTCCTCGACCATAAAGGTAATACAGTTATTTATTGAGATATTAATAAGTAAAGTATCTTAGTTATAATTTTTATATTGATTATAATTCAGGCAAGGTAAGAGAGAAGTTTCCTCTTGAGATGGCTGAAATCCAAGGAGGTGTAATAGCTGCTGATATTAATGATGATGGGAAGATTGAATTGGTTACTACTGATACACACGGAAACGTTGCTGCGTGGACCCCACAAGGTGTAGAAATTTGGGAAGCCCATCTTAAGAGCTTAATTTCTCAGGTAACCAAAAATGGATGGGCCATACTTAAATGTGTCAGACCCGCTTAAAATTGTGCCGTGTTGAGTCATGTTTCAGGTTTACTCGTTTTATGATCATTTATGAATTTATGAATATGAGTACTATATACTGACTTGAAACAGTTTAAACAGTTAATTAATGTGACTCAGATGAAGCTTTTTTTTTTTTTTTTTTCAATTGGTGTCCTTTTAATTGTTTTTGTTTCTTCAGTTTTCATTTCCATTAGCAAACTTGGGTTTGCATATATAGCCTAGGTCAAGATTATAAGAAGCAAATGGAAATGACACTTTATAGAAGTTATAAGTAAAGAGGAAAAGTTATAAATCAAACACTTTATACTTTACTTTTCATCTTTAAAATCTAAATATTATCTTTTTTTTAAAATCCTTTAACGGGTCTACAAGCCAACTCACTTATTAAACTTGTCATGTCCTTGTTGACCCATTTTTAAAACGGGTCGTGTCAACCGACCCAAAACCTATTTTTTTAGTGTCGTGTCAGGAATTGCCGCTCCTAGTTGATATTGGCCAGACTGGGTTGTCTCCGTAACACATTTTTGTCTATTTCTAGGGTGCAACTGTTGGTGATGTGGATGGAGACGGGCACACGGATGTGGTGGTTCCAACAATATCAGGAAACATTTATGTTCTTAGTGGAAAAGATGGCTCGTTTGTGCGTCCGTATCCATACCGAACTCACGGGAGAGTGATGAATCAAGTCTTGTTAGTTGATTTGAGCAAACGAAGGGAAAAGAAGAAAGGTCTTACAATTGTGACAACATCATTTGATGGTTACTTGTATCTCATTGATGGGCCCACTTCGTGTGCTGATGTTGTGGATATTGGTGAAACATCGTAAGTCTTTCTTTCTTAAGGTTGTTATGTTTTATATATGGTCAAACAGGTAAAAGTAAACCACAAAAAACAAAATGTGTCAAAACTATAACGATTCTAAAATTACCCATTTTGACAAAAACTTGACGAGTTGACGTGTTATTACTCAACCCACTTGACTATGTCTGTAAACGAACGAATGAACGCAAACAAAGCATACATGTATCTGTTTGCTAACTTTTAACTTAACAAACGATTGAACACAAACAATTAAACGATTGTGGTTTTCTTGTTCTGTTTTTTCGTTAAGAAAATGAATCTATTCGTTTACGGTATGAACGTAAACGAACAAATATAATTGAACTTAGATGAATGAACGTGTCTAAGCTTTCACTATATAAAAGTAAATGTGAAAAACAATTTGTTGGGTCTAAAAAATTATGAAAAACTAGACTAAATTGTAACGGGTTTAAAAGTTTAGTTGAATGTATTAACGAACCTAACGAACAAACTTAAAAATAAGTAAACTAACAACATAAATGAAAATAAATGAACAAACATAAATGAATTTAAATGAACGCGTGTAAACAGATGCTCATGAACATACATGAATGAATGGGACATGTGTTCGTGTTCGTTCGTTTAACTAAATGAACAGAATATATTTTTCATGTTCGTTTGTATATTAATTAAGTCAATGCATATAAACGAACTTCCCGCAATGGTTCACGAATTGTTCATTGAACGTTTGGTTCGTTTACAGGCCTACACTTAATTCATCAATTCTCCCACTGCAAATCACAATGGGCACTTAACTTAAAAATACTCGATACTAGTTGTACTGTAACACCCCCAGTAAATCTTACTGCTGTACATTATTCTTTTATTGCAGAATTATCTCTAAACATAGATTCCCATCTTCGTTTTCTGATATTAATCTTAAAAAAGATGAATTGCTAAGAATTTATGCTTTGCTGGTTGGCATATGTTATATTTCTTGTAAAGTTTAGCTAAAACTGGTGAATCGTAAAATGAACAGATATAGCATGGTGTTGGCTGACAATGTTGACGGTGGAGACGATCTTGATCTTATTGTGACAACTATGAATGGCAATGTGTTTTGTTTTTCAACCCCTGCGCCACATCATCCTCTCAAGGCATGACATGATTTTTGTTATCGTGTTACTCTTTCGATTTTTTGATTTTTAATATTCTCATTTTATGTTTTGCTTTGTTAGGCGTGGAGATCACATAATCAAGGACGGAACAATGTTGCAGCTCGTGTTGACCGTGAAGGTGTTTATGTTACACCTTCTTCTAGAACATTCCGGGATGAAGAAGGAAAACATTTTTGGGTTGATATAGAGATTGTAGATAAACACAGGGTACCATCTGGATATCAAGCCCCGTATAATGTCACGGTAATTTTGACTTTTTTTAGGAATGCAACTTTGGCCATTTGTATTGGTCAACTGGACTAGAGGTGGCAATATTGACTCATTTTGGTTATACTTAGCCTTTAATATGGTATAAGATAGTTGAAAATTTGAAATTGGCTAAAATGAATATTCGAATTAATATACTAAGAAGCTGGATTCAAATTCGAAATTCAATATCGCATACAATTCTAAATCGATTTGATATCAGCCTTTTTTTTAACTTTTATTTTAGTAGGCCCAAACAATTGGACATTGGTTATTGGGCTGGATAATGAATTAAGAGACCCAAGTGTCATTAAATGTTTAATTTTGTGCCTGTGTATGCGTGTGTGCGCGTGCATATATAAGTATCAAAAGTAAAAAAAGTATTATTTGTATTCGAATCCACAATTATAAATATGTTTTAGTTTCGAAATTTGAAAATCGAATTTGAACCTTTTAATATGAATTCGATTCGAATCGAGTTTTGAGTATGATTCGAATACTGAAGACCCCCAATGCATAAAATGGAAACCTGTTGGATAAAATAATTTTGGTGGTTTATTATATTCATAGTTTATCTTAAGCTTTTAAAATGATTTTGTTGAGAATATATTATATTCATGATTTATCTGATATATATATTTTTTGGATAAAATGATTTTGGTGGTTTCTGCTTTGTAGATAAACTTCTTGACGTCGACGCTTTTGACTATTTTTTTTAGTCAACTATTCTTTCGTACGCTCAACTGTTATATGTATTTAACCTGATTGAACCTGTTCATAATTAAACCATTATATATAAAAGTAAACATGATTGGACCCTGGGTTGAATCTTCGAACCTGTTTAGCTAAACGGGTCGTGTTGTATCAACCCGGGATGTTTATAGGTTGACCTGTTTAACCTGTTTTTTATTTAAATGTAGTTTATGTAATAAAAATTTTAAAACTAAAAAGGAAATAGACATGATTTTATATCTAATGTAACTGTCTTATATAAATTTGCATTTTTTATTTGTTGTAAAATGTAAAATCAAAGTACTGATTGGTTTTTCTTGCTTCAAACGTTTCAGACATCGTTATTAGTTCCTGGAAACTACCAAGGAGAAAGAACAATCAAAAGCAGCCAGATTTATGACAAACCTGGAAAATACGGGATAAAGTTGCCTACAGTCGGTGTTAGAACGACAGGAACAGCAGTGGTGGTGGAGATGACAGACAAGAACGGGTTATACTTCTCTGATGAGTTCTCTTTAACCTTTCATCTCCATTATTACAAACTGCTAAAATGGCTTCTCATGCTCCCGATGATTGGCATGTTTGCTGTTCTTGTTATCTTCCGCCCTCAAGAGTCGGTTCCATTACCATCCTTCTCACGCAACACTGACTTATAAAAAGGTTGTTTTTTTGTGTAGACTGGATGATGTTGAATCTAGTTTTGAGTTAAAAGAGTTGTGATAAGCAGTTAATTGTTCAGTTTTAGATATATGAGGTTTCAGATGGGGACTTTGTTTAAAGGAAATTGGTATTTATTTAGACCTTTTTGCTTTCAATCTTCAATTCATGGTTAATAGTTAGTAGAATTGTAACCGAACCGGTTTCTACCAAACTGGTTCCCAAACTGCCGGTTCGTATAGCGGTTTGGGTTATTGACAATCCAACCGGTTTTAAAACCACCCGAACCGGTTTGGGTCAGGTTGGGTGGTTCTATGCTTAAACCAAACCGGTTGGTTTGTCCATTAGCAAACATAACGAAAACGTGATTTCAATCCAAACCTTTTTTTTTTAACAAACCGAACATAACTAAAACGTGATTTCAATCCATGTATTGATGGTGAAATATAGAAAAGAGTTAAGTGTCATTTTAGTACCTGTGGTTTGTTTAATTACGCAACTTTAGTACTAATTTTGAATTTATTGCAAATGAATACCTCACTTTTCTAAAACTTGCAACTTTAGTACTTTTTTTAACTCTGTCTATTTTACACGTTAAGTCAGGGGTGCTATGGTAAATTCATTAATTTTTTTTCTTTTTCTTTTTCCTCTTTTTTCCCTGTCTTCTTCTACTCCATCTTTCCCCTTCATTCGCCATTCTACCCCTCTCCAGTCTCCACATCTTCCCCACCACCACCACCTCTATCTCTCTCTCCGATCACCATTTCCGGTGAGATACCACAACATCTCCATTTAAATCCACACCCACCCCATTTAAAAAGCTTACTGTCGGAACCCCCCATCACCACCTAATCAGCCGCCACAGCCCGCAGCCAACCAGTTCCACCACATCCCATACCCACTTGTAGAACCTACACAATCACCACGACAACCCAGAAACCATCGTTGACCAGCCGCCACCAACCCTACCCTTACCACCAATAACATCTTATGAGAATGCAAAAGAACTTCGGGTAAACTCTTAGTCTGCAACCTCAAGAATAAATGGAATGCGATTTATGTGGAATGTAAGGATTGGAGATAAGTTCACAGGGGACGGGGTAGCCTCAAGTGTTGTTTATTGGATTTTTGGGGTTTGGATTTGGGGATTTAGGGTTTGCTTGGATTTAAGGAAAATATTTTTAAAAGAGAAAAGTGGAAAGATGGAGTAGAAGATAGGGAAAAAAGAGGAAAAAGAAAAAGAAAAAAAATTAATGAATTTACCATAGTACCTGTTGGTGCATTTTGTGGCCGTCGCTATGCAATTCTGACCAGCGGATCGCCACAGGCGAAGTTAGCACAACTTCGCCTTAGGCGAAGTTAGAACAACTTCGCCAACGGCGAAGTTGTAACAACTTCTGCCTTAGGCGAAGTTATCACAACTTCGCCTAGGCGAAGTTATGCACAACTTCGCCTACTGAAGCCCAGGCCCGTGAATGTTATCTATATATACATGTGTCATGTTTAGTTTTAGGGATCAAGTAATCAAGTAATCCAGTAATTCGTATTGTGTTATAGTTCAGTTAGAGAGAGCAAGAAAGTGAGAGTCGTGTAAGACGACCCGAGGTAGAGCTCACCTCGGGTCAGTCGTGTTTCTGTTTATGTTACGGTATGTAACGTGATTATTTTATATATGAATCTGCAGATTTGATTATCCATTCTTGTATTTGTTTGTGTATTTGATCGTGTACGTGTTTGTGTTCTTCGTCTATACACCATATACGAGTCTAGGAGGATTCCGCACTCCTAGACCTCGTGCGGATCTCGTATCGATCAGCAATGGAAGTCATCAATCAACATCTCAGACTTAGTCAAAATGGAAGTCGAAGCGGGATCTGCTACTAAGGCCCCAAGATTGCTGAAAGTAACCGATTTTGTGGCGTGGAAGGATAGGTTCATTCAGTATATTAAATACCAGGATGCAAAGATGTGGGTGTGCATCCAGGATGGATATATTCCACCGTCAATGGAACACGAAGGTCGGGATGTGGTAAAGAAGTACAGCCAGATGGAGGAACAAGAGAAAAAAATGTATGAGGCCGAGAGCAAGGCCCATGCTGCGATTACTATGGCTCTTCCTCAAGAGATTCTCCATACATTCAGGAAGTACACTTCTGCACGAGAGCTTTGGGATGCTCTTGAGAATAGATTCGAAGGGAACGCGGGTATTCGTGCCTCGAAGATTAAGCTGTTAAAGACCCAGTTCTCTGTCTTCAAGCATTTGAAGAACGAATCGCTCGATGATATTATCACCCGATACTATCATCTAATGACAGAGCTGAACAATTATTCGATTGCTTACCGAGAAGAAGAGATCGTTGAAAAGCTTCTCGATGCTCTCCCACCGAAGTGGGAAATGTACACCGTTCTTATGAGGGAAGACAGAGACTTTCCTAATTATGATTTGGAAACGGCAGTAAACAAGCTCAGAACTTATGAGCTTAATATGGTTCGAAAAGAGACACCAACGGATCAGGTTCAAGACCCTGGTATGTATGGTGCCAAAGTTAACTCAGGCTCAAGTTCGAAGTCTGAATCTGCTGCTTACTACTCCAAAGGAGAGTCAGGAAATGTGTCAGTAAACATGAACGGTGATGTTTGCTTTGTTGCTGGAGGATCAAGTACTTCAAAGCCTCAAGCATCCACGAGTGGTTTCTCTGAAAATTCCTCAAGCAATAATTATTCCAAGATGCCTATGAGTGTCAAATCTGCTGAAGAGCAGTTTGCAGTCTATGCATCATTTATTGCTTCCTATGAAAACTACATCCAAGGGAAGATTATGGACCCTGCTGTTCTGGATGAGGATTATGACCAGATCGATGCTGATGATCTGGAGGAGATGGATTTGCAATGGCAAATGGCAATAATTGTGAGGCGAATTAAACGTTTTATGAAGAAAACTGGGAGAAAGTTTGTTGGTGGTAGGCCTGGATTCGACAAATCCAAGGTAAGGTGCTATAATTGTCAACAGTACGGGCACTTTGCCAAGGAATGCAGAAATGAGAGGGTTGAACGAGGACAAGGTCGGCCTACTCAACACTCTGGAATTAAAAGAGAGATTAACGCCATGTTGACCAGAGAAGCAGGTGAGTACAACTGGAACCTGCATTCAAATGAATCTGGTGAGCAAGCAAACATGGCTGAGGCTGAGGTTGAAGAAGGTCAGAAGGTTGGAGAATGTAAGAAGGTTGATAGAAATGAGAAAGCTACTGAAGAAGAAACAGCTTTCATGGCAGATGACAAGGATAATCGCTCCGAGGTAAGTTCTAAATCTTTCTGTACTAAATGTGAGAACTTGTCAGAACAACTTGCTACAATTACTGATCAGTATGTTAAGTTGGATGCCGAATTTAAAACCTTGAAAGAAGATCATCACTTCACAAAGACAAGAGAAAATAATTATAGAATAAAAATTAAAGCTTGTGAAAAAGACGTTCAAAGTTTAAAAACAAAATTAGCTGAAAAAATTGTTGTGATCGATCTAAGCTACGAGGTTTTAGAAGAGAAAACCAAGTTAATCGCTGAGAAAGAAAAACAGATTGCTGATCACCAGGTAAAAGTGGTGGCACTAAATAGGAAACTGGAGCAATTCCGGAACTCCACTGCCATCCTTGATCACCTTGTGAGTGATCAAGGTACCTCTGCAAAGAGGGGAGGAATTGGTTATAACGAGGTGCCACCACCGTATAATCACAACTACACTTTCAATCCTAGTGTTCATGAATCTGTTAATTTCGTAGCTGATCAGACAAGTACTGCTAAGGAAACTGGTAAAGTACCGGAAGTTAGTAAAGGCGAAACAAGTTCGCCTGTCTCAAAAATTAAAATTTCAAGTCCTGTCTCATCTGATTCGGATAAGTCATCCAAGTCGGGTAAGACAAAAGAGAAGGAAGTATTACCCACAAGTGGAGAAAATGCTAAATCAACTAATAAGAGTACTCCACTCAACCCATATGTCCCACCTTATGTGAGACGTATGGTTAGTAATACTGCCTCCACATCTAAAACAACTGCTGACAGGAAAGCTGATTATAGATGTTGTTTTAGATGTAATCAAACAGGGCACCTTGTTGCTGATTGCCCTCTGAAGCAGCGTTTCAGAGAGGTGAGGCCCTCGAAAACTGAGACCAAGGTTTTTAGTAATCGTTTACATGTTAAAAAAGAAAACCATTCAAATTTGAGATATAATACCGGTTTTCAAAAAAACACATCTCGTTTTCACACTACTAATAACCAAACCAACTGCTATAATTCTTTTAATTCTCTTAATGTTCGTCGGTTTGGTAGGCCTCACTATCAGTCTCCAAGGAGGTATCCTGTTAGGACTCGTGGAAATTTTTATAATGCTAACTTTGGTCAGCCAAGGTGTGTGAGTTCGGTTGAGAAGGTTAATCGACCCAAGACCAAGAGGTCTTGGGTCCCCAAATTTTAATCATCTCTTTTATTTGTGCAGGAACAGTTGAACAGGGCTTCCAATAATCTTTGGGTTGTGGATAGCGGCTGTTCCCGGCACGTGACTGGTAACAAAAATTTGTTACAAGATTTAAAACCTGTTCAAGGAGCGAGAGTCAGTTTTGCCGGTGAGAGTGGAGGCAAAATATCAGGAAAGGATACGGTAACTAACGGGAAGATGACGTTAGAAAATGTGAACTTTATTGAGCTAAACGGGATGATCAATCCCGAGTAACCATGTTTTTCTTCTGAGTAAAAAAAAAAAAAAAAAAAAAAAAAAAAAAAAAAAAAAAAAAAAATCGTCACTAATCGCTTAAAATTATGTCGGTTATCTCAGTTGGAAGGACATGTCTTAGGATATGTTTTGGTCCTCATTTTCTACTTGTAGATTTTGAGGATAGCCATTAACCTGATGACTGAAAGTGACCGGGGCGATTTATGATGTGTTTTCTTTCTATCGCTGAAAATTAGTCGTTCATACTTAGTTAGAAGGACACATACTTGTATGTGGTCGGTCCAGTTGATCCATTGGATCTTCAGGATTGCCGTTTACCTGAAAAACTTTGACGTGATCGGGGCGAATTGAAGTCAAAATTTTTTTGGGAAATGAAATTACTTTTCAAGTCTATTACTTCGTTTTGAAGTAAATGTGCTATGTTTAACAGAAAATTGATCCAACCTTGGAAAATGATATATATACTGATTGTGTGTGCTTAACTAGTGAAGTTATTAGGCTTAAAAGGCTTTAGAACAGTCATTGTATGTCATGGTAATTTTAATGGTGCGTAAAAGTGTATGTGATACTAACTTAAATTTACTCGAATTTATGTGGAAACTCCTTAAGAGTTTTGTATGTCTTCATGCATATCTTTTCGAAGGATAGGCAGAAAAGCGACTACCCAGTCATACACGAGCCCGTGAGTGTTCTGATTCCCGTGAAGAAAGCATTTCAAGACACTGCAGTGATCCAGATTCGGGACTTGCAGTGGTTTCATACTCCGAAGTCGATAAAAATGTTTATAAAAAAAAAAAAAAAAAAAAAAAAAAAAAATACGTGTATATTTTTAAGTACTTTCGAGACATAGTAACAATCAAGACTTCTCAAGTCTGGAGTTAGAAGAAAACGGGAAGCAGACATCGTGTATCTACAAGATAATCAGACACTATGGGTCGAAGTCAATTCGGGGTGACTTGGGTATAGCCAAATACGCTTTGAGAATAGATAGAAGACATCATTATCTCTGAGATGTTGCCATCTTAAATTTTTGAGCTTAACTGAACCTTAATCCGTATCACAGAAACGATGAAAACCATTTAAGTTATTTACATGCTTACAACCTGTCTCTTTATGTCATAATACAGCTAAACACGGATCCAAGTGACAGTCACATAATTAGTATGATTCCTGTTAGGATCTTTTCTAAAAACGTAGTGGTCCCTGACTAGACTGAAATTTGATCCCTTATACTTTAAATGTTTTAAGTTTTTGTACTTAGATAGTTTTATGTTTTTCTAAACTGGTTACTTGGACTTGATCGTTTCATTTAAATTCTTAAAGGGAAGTTTTATAACTTAATTGAAAAATATTCAAGCCTAGTGGAAGCAATTCAACTACATGCAACCCTCCTGGTTGAGCATGGGAAAGTTATAGATGTCTTGAAGGTGTTCTTGGCATCTCAGGGGGAGATGAGGTGTAGAGGCGACAAGCTGAAGATGTATTGAAGAAATGATCGAGACAATGATCCCAATGCACCGGAAGGTGCAGGTGGTGAGTTGCCAAGAACTACTATAGCTCTTGGGACTTCCACAGCTGAGGGGGAGTCTGCAGCTGGTGATGATGTGGTTGCTGTTGGTGATGATGTGGATGTGTTTGAAAATGTTGAGAGTGTTGATGATGTGATAGATCCACTGAAAGAGATAGACGATGTGCTGTTTGATTAAGATGTGCTGCCAAATGATATTATTGAAAGGAACTCGACGTGATTGATATGTGTTTGATCAAGATGTATTGAAGAGTCTGAAATGGTGGTATGTAGACTGCCAGACTGCTGAAGCTGATCTGGAAGTGCTGAACGAGAAGAAGATCTTCTACATTCCTGCTTGGAAGGATCAAGCTAGGAAATATCAACGGGTAGTGTCGGTTTGTGTGAGAGAAGGGGCGCACGCGTGAAAGTGCAAGATTACAAGACTCAGAGATCAAGATATGAAGCTACTGCCAAGGGGGAGTCTGTTGGTACATGTTTGTCAGTAGTTCATAGTCTAGTATTTGTTATCGAGTCTGTAATATAGTTAATGGTTTGTTTATGGTTTGTTTTGTAAACTAGCGAAGTTATCAGCAAGTTCGCTATGGCGAACTTGCTGATCTAGCGAGGTTACTGACAACTTCGCCAGTGGCGAAGTTGTCGTGTTTAAATAGAACGTTTCAGCAGAGAACGTGAGTTAGGGTTTTGGTTTTACGTTTTGTTTCGTTTTGTTCTCTGTAACAGTGACCTACTGTCACGTGTTTGGTTATTCAATATAACGTGTTTACCTTATAGCTCGTGTTCATTGTTCGTGTATTCAATCTCTACAATATCTACACTCGTACCTATATACGCAGGGATTCCGCACCTGCGTTGTTAGAGATTTCCCGTGTACGATCCGCGTCCAGGAACCTACAATTACTTGTTAGTCCCGTTGCTGATCGATACGAGATCCGCACGAGGTCTAGGAGTGCGGAATCCTCCTAGACTCGTATATGGTGTATAGACGAAGAACACAAACACGTACACGATCAAATACACAAACAAATACAAGAATGGATAATCAAATCTGCAGATTCATATATAAAATAATCACGTTACATACCGTAACATAAACAGAAACACGACTGACCCGAGGTGAGCTCTACCTCGGGTCGTCTTACACGACTCTCACTTTCTTGCTCTCTCTAACTGAACTATAACACAATACGAATTACTGGATTACTTGATTACTTGATCCCTAAAACTAAACATGACACATGTATATATAGATAACATTCACGGGCCTGGGCTTCAGTAGGCGAAGTTGTGCATAACTTCGCCTAGGCGAAGTTGTGATAACTTCGCCTAAGGCAGAAGTTGTTACAACTTCGCCGTTGGCGAAGTTGTTCTAACTTCGCCTAAGGCGAAGTTGTGCTAACTTCGCCTGTGGCGATCCGCTGGTCAGAATTGCATAGCGACGGCCACAAAATGCACCAACAGTCTCCCCTTTGGCCGTTGCTCTCAATTCTAACAAACACAAAGGATCATCTGTTACAAAACATGCACCAACAGTCTCCCCCTTAACTGATGATCCCTGTTTGCAGTCAACCAGCCGTGTCTGAATCCGTCCTGTAGCTTCACAAATCTACCAATCACCCAGCGTCTTCCATATCAGATCTCCCCTTCAGTGTAAGCTTCTCCGACTATAACGATTGAGGTCTTTGAAATGCATGCATCCTCGTGCCAATAGATCATCTCAATCAATCACGTGAGTCCATCTGACTTCACCAACACATGAAGTTGGGCTTCCTCCACAACTTCACCAACTCGTCGGCATACGATAAGGTTTAATCTTCAACTACTCAACATTAAGTGATCAATATCATCACAAAACCACCTTGACAGAATCAAACACACGACCATTAATTAATCCGAAGCATCTTCAATCACCAGGGATAACGATCCGGAACATAAACGCTTTAATTCCCGGTTAAATCCAACTTGTTCCAGAATCTTCACTCTAATCAATAAGCATCACGTTTCAGGATCCAATTCTCGAACGCCTTGAAAATAACATAAATAATATGCTCTGACCGCAATCCAGTAATGACGAAAACCTTCAGTTTAATTTGACTTTCTTCGGTTGGTCACCACGAACAACAACAATTTCATTGCCCACAAACACCCGAATCTGTGTCAATATCCAGTACCAAACAATATCCCATTCAGAACATCAACTCCAAATCCAGAGTTGACACGTATTTGTTCACACGTAAGACCAAAAGATAACAAGATCACTCGTTGACGGAACCACATCTTTGGTCTCACAATAATCGTGTACACCTGGCCATATAGACGAAAACTCCAAAGTCAGTGAAAATTTCACTGTCACCAAATTTTTTTCTGGAAAGTAATCAACTTGTATAGGATGTCCAGAAAAATCTTCATCACAGACCCGAAAATTAACCGAAAATTTCCCGGAAATTTTGCCGAAAAAATTTATTTTTGCCAAACTTTTTCAGAAGACTTCCCGACTGATAAAAATGGCTTGGGCAAATTTTCGTGTAAGCGGGCGTTCCAGACTTTTTTTTTTTTTTTTTTTTTTTTTTTTTTTTTTTTTTTTTTTTTTTTAACTTCGCCGAGAAGTCAACTTCGCCCAAAGTCAACTTCGCCTGTTCGTAACTTCGCCTGGCTATAACTTCGCCTGGCTATAACTTCGCCTGGCTGCTAACTTCGCCTGTCCATAACTTCGCCAGATCTTATATCTTCGCTGAAACCCTACGAACAGTGACGGCAACTTCGCCTGATGAACACTAACTTCGCCTGCGGCGCTGTTCGGCCAGAAACGTGCCAGAAACACCAAAACGAAGATCTCGAACCATAGCATAAGAGCCTAAGGATCTGATACCACTTGTTAGTCCCGTTGCTGATCGATACGAGATCCGCACGAGGTCTAGGAGTGCGGAATCCTCCTAGACTCGTATATGGTGTATAGACGAAGAACACAAACACGTACACGATCAAATACACAAACAAATACAAGAATGGATAATCAAATCTGCAGATTCATATATAAAATAATCACGTTACATACCGTAACATAAACAGAAACACGACTGACCCGAGGTGAGCTCTACCTCGGGTCGTCTTACACGACTCTCACTTTCTTGCTCTCTCTAACTGAACTATAACACAATACGAATTACTGGATTACTTGATTACTTGATCCCTAAAACTAAACATGACACATGTATATATAGATAACATTCACGGGCCTGGGCTTCAGTAGGCGAAGTTGTGCATAACTTCGCCTAGGCGAAGTTGTGATAACTTCGCCTAAGGCAGAAGTTGTTACAACTTCGCCGTTGGCGAAGTTGTTCTAACTTCGCCTAAGGCGAAGTTGTGCTAACTTCGCCTGTGGCGATCCGCTGGTCAGAATTGCATAGCGACGGCCACAAAATGCACCAACAGTCTCCCCTTTGGCCGTTGCTCTCAATTCTAACAAACACAAAGGATCATCTGTTACAAAACATGCACCAACAGTACCCCTGACTTAACGTGTAAAATAGACGGAGTTAAAAAAAAATACTAAAGTTGCAAGTTTTAGAAAAGTGAGGTATCCATTTGCAATAAATTCAAAATTGGTACTAGAGTTGCGTAATTAAACAAAGCACAGGTACTAAAATGACACTTAACTCTAAAGAAAATGAAGTGTGGTTTCTTCTAATAGACCGGATAATGTTTCATAAGTATTGTTTAATGGAATCATGCATTATGCATAACACTTGTAGTCTTGTGCTCTTATAGGCAAGGGCGATGTCTGGTGATGGCCCAGGGTGGCCCACCCTGCTTTTTTGCACTGTGTAAGTTTACTTATTTCCCTTCAAAAGTGTCACACCTAGCGTAAATGAACTCATTTTCTTCCAAAAATTTGAGCATGGCTGCCTCTCTGTTTATGAATATTTATTATACGTATTGAGTCCAGTTGCTCTATGTTTTCGTTCAAGCTTCGCCATTGCTTATAGGATGAAGCCTGAATACACTCATAAACCACCATACTTAAACCACTCCGTTAGCAAACCATTCCTGGTTTGTTTCACTATTTGAAAAAAAAAATTAAACAAATAAAATAAATGGACCAAATCGTTTGATGCACCAAATCAATTTGTAAACCCACTCACTTCACATGTCAACATTTTAATGGACCTCTTTTACTTTCACAATAATTAGTTTTAACTACAATATTGTTTTATCTAATAACTTTTAATAATCAAGTTAAAAAAAAGACACAATTACAAACTTAGTCTCTAACGTTTCCATAGAGTAACAAGATTGAGTATCAAGGTTTAAAAGTTGCAAGTTTGGGTTCTAAGGTTTTAAATTTGTGGCAATGTAATGTACTATTTTATATTTTGGGTTTTATTAAGTTACATTTACTAACGTAATCATTACCCACCTAATGCGCATCAACTCGTTGTTGTAACACAATGCCCAATTTTACCGGTCAAATAAATATTGTTTTAAATGACATTATTATCATTACACATTCTTACTAAATTATTTGACATATTGGTGTTTAGGAATATATTAGAATTTCACGTTCTAACCAGTATGGCAGCTAGTGATTAACCCGTGCGTTACGTGACGAATTTGATATGTAAAACTCCGGTGATGCAGTTATGAGTCAACGTGAATTTTGTATGTATTGACTACGTTTGTTATGCTACCAGACCTAAAAATTAAAATTAAGTTCATCATATTAACATACTTTAAAAAAAAATAGCAGCGCTCGTATAACATATATTATATTTAAAATTACCATATTTAAAACAATATTTATTCGGCCGGAAAAACCGGGCATTATGTTACAACATCGAGTTGACACATATTCGGTGGGTATTAGTTATGTTAGTAAAAGTACCTTAATAAAACCCAAAATATAAATTTGTTGAATTAATGTATAAAAAGATTAACATACAAAAAGTTAAAATATTTAAAAGCGTAAAATGCGGTTTGCGTCCCTGTGGTTTGTTCAAATATGATATTTTAGTCCAAAAGTTTAAAATTTGTTATTTTCGTCTCCGTGGTTTCATTTTTGTTGCAAGTAAGTCCACCTCACTAACCATATTAAATATTTTTGTTAAGTGGAGGGATATTGCAGCCTTTTCCTAGGGTATTAAGGGGTATTTTAGTCTTTTTATATTATAAAGTATATATTTATATTAGGCAGAATTACATAAATTTTCTTTAGGTTTGTACCAAATTTTACTCATAGTCCTTTATCTTTAAAATTGATATGTTTTATCCTTTACATTACAAATCCAACAATGTTTGTCCATTAACCCTAACCCAATTAACTTTTCTCGTTAAGTCAGGTCATGTGCCTTGAACATGAGGGCACATTGATCAATTTACCTATTCATTCTAAAATACATTTTAAAATTATAAAACAGTTGAGATTAATAAAAGGGATAATTCCCAAAATAACCTAAATGAAGAGAGAAAAAAAGATCCAAAAAGTCACAACATTCTCAAAATAACCCAACGAATTTGTACTGAGGCAACACTTTGGAAATATAACCGACGGGATTATAGAACCAACTAAAAGTTGACACCTGGCATTAGTCTGATAAACCCGACCAGATTTTTGAAAATCAAGGTTTTCGTTCAAATTTTTTACTTAAATCCTTTTGTAAAAAGCAGTCTCTCAAGACGGTTTTTTTATGTTTTTTATCTGGTCCGTTCAAATTCTATTTTTTTATAAAGTATATATTTATATTAGACAGAATTACAGAAATTTCCTTTATGTTTGTACCAAATTTCAGTCATGGTCATTTATCTTTAAAATTGATATGTTTTATCCTTTACGATTACAAATCCAACAATGTGTGCCTTGCACATGAGGGCACATTGGTCAATTTACCTATTCATTAAAAAAAATACATTTTAAAACCAAAAAACATGAGCGATGGAGTGGATAATTGCCCGAGATTGGATGGTGACTAGTAGCGATGGAGTGGGTGGGTTGTGACGTGCTGTAGAACACAGAAAAAGAGAGAGAGAGATAAAGAGAGATTTTAATCTTATTATATATATATATATATATATATATATATATATATAATATCTTTAAATGTGTTTTAAATAAAATGATTTTCAAATATATGGATAAAGGACCAATTTGTCCTCATGTGCCAAACATATGATTTGACTTAGCGAGAAAAATTAACTGGGTTAGGATTAAAGGATAACACTGTTGGATTTGCAAACGTAAAGGATAAAACATATCAATTTTAAAGGTAAAAGACAATGAATGAAATTTGATACAAAGGACAATTTCTGTAATTCTGTCAATATATAATAAAGAAATCTTCTAACTTCAACCCGTGATACCCACCGACCACCACCAGCATTTTAGTCTCAAATCGTTTTTTCCGTGGTGGTCTTCATCGGTGGTTGTTTTTCCAAATAACAAAAATTCAGTCTGAATATCGGTTGTTGTGGGTAATATGTCTCGGGCGATAGAGGCCGACGATGGTTTTCGGTGATAGGTGTGTGAGGAGGAATGAAATGGAGGCCCAGGTGATTAGAGTGAGTATAGATGAGGAGGTCCGATGGTGGCGCACATGGTGATTCATTGTGGCCTCTACTTGCCAAGTTTCTAGAGAATTGATCGAACCAGAGGCTAGGGTCTAGGTTCATGGTGGGTGAGTCTCTTCTTCATTTAAAAGGTCGGTGGTGGGTCCCATAGTTTTATTTATTCTCTACTGTATATAATATATATAAATAGTGAGTGAAGGACCTTTTAAATTTTAAGAGGTCCAATCAATTATGCAATATGTACAATTGTAAATGCATATATTTTTCAAAATTTGAGGGTAATTATGTCTTTACTCAACATCCACTAACCGTAGATTTTCATTTAATTCAATAGTTACAACAATCATCATTCTATAGTTACAATAGTTACCCTTGAACTTTAGATAATATTTGTAATATCTAAGAATAGTTATACATCTAACCCTCATCTTTATCCAAAAACTTGACAAATTTATTTATGTTTTTGTTTCCGTCTATATCTTTAACTATATTATGTTTTAAAAAAAACTGAACATACCATTACGTTGTGCTAATTTTTGTCGACGTTTAGATATAAAAAATCTCCCAAACCAATATGTAGATTATAATGTACAAGTTAATCAAGCATTAATGTACAAGTTAGATATGCAACTATAAACCTATAAATAAATTTACGTTCTCTAACTATAGTTACAATAACTACCCTTAAACTTTATATGACTTTTATAATATATAGAAATTGTTGCATATTTTACCCATCATCTTTAGCCAATAATTTGACAAATTTATATATTTATTTTTTCCCTCAATATTTTTAAATATATTATGTTTATAAAAGAACCAAAGCCTATATTACGACGTGCATATTTTTTTCGACGTTTAAATGTAAAAAAATTTCAACACCAGTTTGTAAATTATAATTTACAAGTTAATGAAGCATTAAAATACAAACTTAAATATGCATTATGAACCTATAAAATGTTTAATCTCATAAAGATGCCTCCTGTTTGACTTTATCAAATTAGAATTTACAAAACCTGTCTTCCCAATTATACAACTCAAATTACAAAATAAAAAGAAATAAATAAACTCCAATTAATATTATTTTGGATATGTGTTGTAATTCTTTTGGTGAAATATACATTTATGGGTGTCCAAAAACCCCGCGGCTCGCCCAATGCTTGAAAAAAAAATCGCTTGAACATGTGGCCGAATTTTGGCTAGGCTAAAACTTGGCATTAAAAAAAGACAGTATCAATAAAACTTTTGTAAAACATTAAACGATTAAGAAAACCATCGAATTTATAGACTATTATTATTAACGTATAATAATAAGGCTTGTTGGGACCTACACTGTCTTTTTCGTTTTTATTATGGGTGAAAGTAATAACTAAATAAATACTATATGTTGTTTTGTTAAAGTTTACAAAATCATTCTTATGTTAATAATATATGGAATACCGTAATTCAATGTAGTGACAAGAACAAATTTTCAAACTTCCAATGACACTGATAAAAAAATGTTATGGTTTCACTGATAACAAAGAGATAATTAAAACTATGGAACAATTTTATACAAAATACTATACTAAATTTGTTATTACTGATTGATATTAAATAACATAATTAAAATTATATGAAAATAATATAATAAATATTTTATATTGCTTTATGTTTTTCTTTTTGCTGTTTTAATCATGTTGGTTGTTTCGAGCTCGAGCTGAGCTAGCTCGACATGTATTCGAGTCGAGCTTGGCTCGGCTCGGCTCATTGACAACCCAACATACATGTATCAACCGAACCAATTCAACAAGTAACGTAATAAACTTTTGTAAAACATTAAAGATTAAGAAAACTATTATTAGTATAGGAAAACTGTTAATCTATAAAGGAAGACAAAAACAAACAGTGTGAGAAGTATTTGTGACCTCGAAAGAAACCTCTAAAGAATTTCAAGGAAAATATTAAAAAAATAATAACTCAAAATATAAATAAAACACTATAAAAAACCTGATATAACATAATGCCGAGAAAAATATAACACAATGTTGATTAACATAAAACAATATTTAAAAAAAGGACACTATCAATAAAAGAGACACAATCAATGACGAAAATAAATAAAAAAACACAATGATATTTTTTTCAACATTTTTTTTAGAATGAAGAAGACGGGAGGAATATTTTTGGTTTTCTCTTGTTTACTTTTTTCGCTTTTATTTAAATTTTGAGTGATGAGTTTTTTTTTATTATATTCTTTATTCTTTTTCTTTCTTTCTCTAATTTTTATTATTTTTAAGGACTTTTTTATATACACAAATCCTTTGTATCTTTCTCAATGTTATCTCATTTTTGTAAAATAACTTGAATACGTATGGATAAATACTATACACTATATCATGAGAGGATTGATAAACTAACATAAACAATTATCAAATTGCAAATTCTTGCCGCCGCAGCATCGCGCGGGTTTCATACTAGTATTTTATAAAGCACTAGTTTTAGAGCCCGGATGATCCAAATTACGATGGATTCTTTTCAAGAACTATGTTTTTCTGAACTACACAATGAAATTTTTTTTTGATAAGTTTGAGGGGTTTATTGACTTTGCCATAATGATAACATAAGAAATAACATGTTAACCCATTCAATTTTGTAAATATTCTTCTTCATTTGGGCATAATTTTGCATGACATGTTTTATATTCAACATTTTAATCACCATTGAATGAAAAATTAATGTTGACACAAATGTTTTAAAATTGATAAAAGTTAGAAGTATTGATAGGCTTGAGAGTGACATGTCAGAAGTGTTCACCATATTTTTTTAAATTTTAATAGTTGATCGAAAAGTAGTCAATTACTAAATCCTAAATCTTTTGATTATTTCTAAAAAATGCCCTTGAAGATAATTTGAAACCCAAATCATGTTTAAAATTCTAGCTTTCATCTGCTTGACATTTTCAAGTCAACACTTTGAACCGTAACAAATTTGAAGATAAATCTATTTCCATTCCCAAACTTTTAAAATACTCAGATTAGTCATTTTTAACTTGTAACAAATTTAAACAAAATGTAGTTAACTTGTATCTATTTACTAACTTTTGACCTGTAACAGTCAAGTTTAACTTCCACAATAAATCGAAAACAATCATTGATAAAAAAACTAAGAAATTAAATATTATAAACTTTGTTATATATGAAAGTGATTGGTATATACCATCCTTACATTTTAACATATATACAGTTTACTAAATTAACCGAAAAAATAAATGGATAGATTTAAAGCATATATTTATAATTTATAAATTTATACAACGATTTACAATAATAATCTATACTATATATAATACACCAAATAAGGGCAAATTAAGACACTCATTTTTAAGTAATTTATAACACTTAAAGCATGAGGTACATGTCTTTTAAGTAAACATGTCTTTTAAACACAATCCATTTAACTTACAAGTTTGGTCCCTTATCTATAACAATATTATATTTTTAATTTAACTTGTAAACTAACTTCCCACCCATGATTTTTAAACGACTATAGCCTTTTCATACGCTAATATTTTTATAAACAAATTGCACCATAAAAACGAGCATTTTATTCTCTTTAATTTGGATAAGATATTGTTGTAATTTTTTCATTTTAAATAAATTAATATGTTACGTAGGGGTGTTCAGTGTCGGTTTTGATGGTTTTTAAGTTAAACTTGTGAGTCCAACCATTAATACTGATTTTTTGTCGTCCAAAACCAAACTCAACCATTGAAAGTTGAAACTGAGTCGTTACTAACGGCTTGGTTCTAGTTTGGTTTCACAGTTTAAACTTTAATAATAAAGTTAGTTTAAAATAATTAATATTTAAAGGTACCATCAATTTTAACTAAAAACCAACATTATTTGATACTTGAGATGATCATAAATAAAAAATGATAATTTTAACCATATAAATGATAAATATTAATGGAAGATTTAGGACGTGAAAGCAACAAATATTACAAAATGAATCATATTGTAATTAGGTTAATTTGAAACTATATAGCCAAGTTATTTTTAATAATAAAAAGATTATGTTCAATTAAATTTTAACTATATCTAATATATATTACAAAACATATCTGATAATTAATAAACAAAAAGATTAAATTGCGTTCAACATTTACAGTATGGTCTGGTTTCATATGGCCAGTTGCCGATATAAACCGCGAACCAACCGTTCACTTCATTTTGAAAATTTTGAAACCGACCAACAAACCGAAAGTAAAAAAAGAAAAAGAAAAAAAGTAAGTCAAACCAATGACCGATTTAAACGATTTCAAGGTTTTAACCGAACCATAAACACTTATATTTGTACATGATTAATAGGTTCAAACACCCGCTGCATCGCGCGGGCACCCGTCTAGTCTATATATAATACACCAAACAAGGGCAAATTAAGACACTCATTTTTAAGTAATTTACAACACTTAAAGCATGAGGTACATGTGTAGTAAGTGTAAACATGTCTTTTAAACACAATACATTCAACTTACAAGTTTGGTCACTCATCTTTAACCATATTATGTTTTTAATTTAACTTGTAAACTAACTTCCCACCCATGATTTTTAAACGACTATAGCCTCTTCATACGTTAATATTTTTATAAACAAATTGCACCATAAAAACGAGCATTTTATTCTCTTTAATTTGGATATGATATTGTTGTAATTTGTTTTTCATTTTAAATAATTTATGTTACGTAGGGGTGTTCAGTGTCGGTTTTGATGGTTTTTAAGTTAAACTTGTGAGTCCAGCCGTTAATACTGATTTTTTGTCGTCCAAAACCAAACTCAACCATTGAAAGTTGAAACCGAATCGTTACTAACGGCCTGGTTCCAGTTTGGTTTCACAGTTTAAACTTTAATAATAAATTTAGTTTAAAATAATTAATAATAAATGTACCATCAATTTTAACTAAAAACCAATATAATATGATACTTGAGATGATCATAAATAAAAAATGATAATTATAGCCACATAAATGGTAAAATATTAATGGAAGATCTAGGAAGTGAAATAATAACAACAAAGATTACAAAAGGAATCATATGGCAATTTGGTTAATTTATAGTCTTTTCTGGTTTCATATGGTCGGTTGCCGATATAAACCGCGAACCAACCGTTCACTACGTTTAGAAAATTTTGAAACCGACCAACAAACCGAAAGTAGAAAAGAAAAAAGAAAAAAGAAGTTAAACCAATGACCGTTTTAAACGATTTCAAGGTTTTAACTGAACCATAAACACTTATATTTGTACGTGATTAACAGGTTGAAACACTCGCTGCATCGCGCGAGCACCCGTGTAGTAATAAATAAATGATTTGATTTAAAAAAAACGGATGAGTTTTAAGCATACATTTATAATTTAACAATTTAAAATTTTCTTCATAAAATGAAATCGTATTCGAGTTTTGTTGTTCTTTACGATCTTTAACTATATACATAGTATAATATGTTGATGATAACATTTAAAATTATATTCTTTTCAATCTTTAACAAACATGGTTTTTGTTGAATTTTGGATTTCACCAAGTATAAAAATGTCTCAAACAACTTCAACTCCAAAAAAAGTTCCTCGGCATCAATATCAGACTCTTCTCCATGCTTCAATGCTTCTTGAAGAGTATAACAACACGATTTAAGTTTTGTTTCATCAAGCGCCTTCAACTTTTTAGGAAACAAAGAACCAAATAGTTTTTCGTATTGTTCGAATCTTGTTTCAAGAGAAGAAATCGATTGGTCAACAATACATAAAAAGTAGTTGACTCTAAAGTTTTCCTCGGGTGAAAACAAAACTTCTTGCTCACGAGACTCGTCAAATTGTTTTTTCCTAATAAGCGGACGACTTTGAGAGAATACCGGATCAACACCCATTTCAATGGCAATTTTTTTAGCATCAACAATTGCCTTAGGAAACCCCACTTCTCTATAATTCTTGAAGTATTTGATCAATTTCTTCACTTGTTTAATAGCAACATCGAGAACCATATCCTTGGTTTACAATCTTTTGCTAACGAAATTCACCGTTGATAATATTTCATACCAAATGACAATTGCTAAATAAAATTCATACTCACCAAATTCATTCTTTGTTAGCGTATGAGCATCACTTTGAGTTTTATTATCTAAGTCGGTGTCCCTAATTTCAAGCAAAGCTTCTCTTACATCCGAAAGTTGAAATCTAATCGGTTTAACACTATCCACACGACTTTCCCAACGAGTAGGACACATTGACTTAAGAGTGAGTCCTTTAACATTGTCTTTCAAAACCGCCCACCTATTAGTAGAATTAGCAAAGACGCTATAAATCCGTTGAATGACACCAAAGAATTCTCTAGATTTAGTGCAAGCGTTAGCCATGTCACATAGTACAAGATTAAGACTATGACAACCACATGCGGCATAAAAAGCCCTAAGATTTATATCTAAGAATCTCTTTTGAACTCCTTGATGTTTTCCTTTCATGTTCGATCCGTTATCATAGCCTTGACCACGCATATTATTGACATCAAGACCAAGAGACTTTAATTCTTCAAGTGTAACATCAAAAAGTCCTTTACCGGTGGTATCATCAACAACTAGAAAACCTAAAAATGATTCTTCAACGGTAACCGAATTATATTTTAAATTGATATTGACATACCTCACAATTATAGACATTTGTTCTTGGTGACTTATATCCGGAGTTCAATCGAGGATGATAGAATAATACTTTGCTTGCTTTATCTTCTCGGTGATTTCCGATCTAATACGATGTGCTAGTAAACCGATTATCTCGTTTTGGATATTGTGACCAAGATAATGTACGTTGAGTTCGTCACTCATAATACGTCGTACATGTTCTTTTATAATTGGGTTGAACTCTTCCAACATCTCAACCAATCCAAAAAGTTTCCATTATTTTTTTGGTATAACTTCTCTAAGGATCCCCGAAATGCTAAACCATTTTTAGCAAGAAATTTCACGAGTGCAATAATCCTAAAAATAACTTCTCGCCAATAATCTCTTTCTTTCTTGAATTGTTCGTATGCTACTTTGTCGATGGTTTCCTTACAACTCAATCTCTTTCGCATTTCAAACCATCGTTTCATATTCTTCAAATGTTCGATGTCAAGCTCATGTTCTTTAAGTCTAACGGAACAATTCTTCCAAGTAGCAAAACCATCGCTATCTAACCCACCTTTCGGATGCCCTTTTCTAAAAAGTTTACAACAAAAACAAAATAATTTGTCAACCTCCTTTGAATACACTAGCCATACTCTATCATAAGTGTCCCCATTACATAGACACCTAGTATACATGCTTGAAGAAAACCGTCTTCCCGTTGAATTCACCGGACCCTTATCAATAGGATCTCGTTTTGGACCTTTCTCAACCAACAAATTAATCATGTACGGATTAAGGCCATCCCAAATTCTAGGATCAAAAATATCAATTTTTGTATTTATATTACCTCCATTCACATTAGCTCCATCCATATTAACATCAACATCAACATCATGATCATCATCTTCATCCACATCATCTTTATCCACATCAATATCATCTTTATCAACACGAACATCCACATCAATATCATCTTCATCCACATTGACATTACCATCAACATTAGCTTCGACATTAATCACATTATCATCATCAACATAAACACGTTCTTGTTCTTCATTAACATTAGAAGTTTCTGGTTGTTTTGTTAAAAACTTGAATATATCCCCGGCTTGAGACTTTCTTATTTCTTCGTCACGTTTCCTCTTTTTGCGTTTTTCATTACCGGATAGGTATTTGTATTTAGGAGGCATTTTTCTAAAAAATAATATATATGTGTTAATTCAATAAACAAAAACAAAGTAACAATTAACAATCAAACCTACTGTTGACATAAACTGATAAACTGATAAACAACAATTCAACAACTTTTATAACAAAACAAACAAAATGTTACCCAAACTGATAAACTGAACTCACTAACTTTTATAATTAAAGTATAAAACTAAACAAATTATTTGTTAGAACTCACAACTCAGAACTAATTACTAACCGCTGAGTCGCTGACGGAGTCGGACTGTCGGAGCAGGGTGGTTGGAGCCGGCTGCGCCGCTGTGGTGGTGTGAACTGGTGTCTGGTGCTGGTGGTGCAAGCTGCTGGCTGCCGGCGGTCCGCGGTGGTTAGTGGCTAGCTGGTGCCTGGCTGCCTTTTTGAGTTTTTGTGCACTGGTAGTCTGGTATGTTGGTATGGATAATGTTAGGTTGTATTTTATTTTTTTAAAACCTCTGTGAATGATTAATCATAAATGGATATGGGCCTAAACAAATTTGGAAGATTGGGCCTAAACAAATGAACAATTCATAAATCATAAATGGGCCTAAACAATTTTTTTTTATAAAATATAATTTTTTTTTAAAAAAATTTTCGGGCCTACCGGGTGGTCGGGCCTATGGCCGTCGACTACCCTGCCATGCGCCTGGGCCGGGCCTGTATATTAGTGTCAATTAAGATATTAGTTTAGGAGGGAAAACAGTTATGAAATTTAACCATAAATCAACACATGTCACAATCATTTTCTTTTATTAGAAGAGTAGGATTAAGTTACTTAATATTTTAAGGGCATTATAGTTATTTAACAAAAACTATCAGAATAAGTAAATGGATTTAGTGGCTTGGACTTAATTGCAACCAAAATGAAACCACAAGGATAGAAATAGAAAATTTTAAACTTTTGGACTGAATTGACAGATTTGAACAAACCACATTGACGAAAATCACATTTTACTCTATTTAAAATGATGTTTATTGGGGTCGGGAAAAATTGGGCGTTATTAAAATCCAAGCGTTGAAGCATGGGCATTGGAAAACTCAAGCGCTACGGTGGCGAGTTGACGAAAATTCAGTTAACTTTTAAAGGACGTTAGAACTCAATAAAGGTTTAGTATTGAGAGCCAGCTCATATATTCACATAATCGATATTCAGACTTATCGTTACATTACTATATCACAATCGGTAAGTCTATCTAACCCGAATAAAAACTCATTCCACGCAATCCTAACCTAACCGAATAAAAATTCAAGACAAATTAACTCCCCAATACCTTTCAGTCGCAAAGGAGGTGAACCTAACGAATTTTAACATTCACACTCTAGATTCGTATGGACGCCCTAACTCAATGGCACGCAATCAATAATTCAAAGTTACACACATAATCATATGCAATCTATAATATATATAAACGAAGCCTTTAATAGCTCTCTGGTTGTTTCCTACATTCTCCCAAGCCACCAGATTCCATTATTTTTAAATGGAGGATTCTTATTCATTTGAGAAGAATTCACGGGTATGGGTCTCACCAAACCCAAATATTCCTTAAACATGTTATAACATCTCATTAAATTAAAAATTAATCTCACCAAATATTTGATATGAAAATCCTATAAAATAGTGATTTATTATAAATTAATATATGATTTCTTAAAAAAAGATATATATTAATTTATAATTAAAAAACAATTTTTCAGTAAACAAAAATTAGCGGTCATGGGTCTCACCAAACCCAAATAGCTTTTAAACCGGGTTATAACATCCCATTTATTTGTGAACCCTTTAATCATTAGCGATTTCGTTATTTCCTTCTTTTAACTTTCTTTTGGTTACTCCAAAGGTAACCCTAATTTCTACATACATTTTAATATTTAGTCTTTAGATTAGTTTAATACATGATTACCATATGTTCAGGATCTCTGGTTGCTTCCTACATTCTCGCAAGCCACCAGATTCCATTATTTTTAAATGGAGGATTCTCATTCATTAGAGAAGAATTCACGGGTATGGGTCTCATCAAACCCAAATATTCCTTAAACAGGTTATAACATCTCATTAAATTAAAATTTACTCTCACCAAATATTTAATATGAAAATCCTATAAAATAGTGATTTACTATAAATTAATATATGATTTCTTAAAAATATATATATATATATATATATTAATTTATAATTAAAAAACAATTTTTCAGTAAACAAAAATTAGCGGGTCATGAGTCTCACCAAACCCAAATAGCTTTTAAACCGGGTTATAACATCTCATTTATTTGTGAGCCCTTTAATCATTAGCGATTTCGTTATTTCCTTCTTTTAACTTTATTTTGGTTACTCCAAAGGTAACCCTAATTGCTACATACATGTTAATATTTAGTTTTTAGATTAGTTTAATACATGATTATCATATGTTCAGGATTTTATTATCTTTAGGGGTTTGTAGTGGCCATGCCAAGGTAATCGATTATCTTTAAAATTGTTGCAAATTTGAACAATTTGCATCAGTTCGATTATCTTTGATTATGGTGATACATAATATCTTTGATTATTATTTTCAGTATTTTGTTCTATTTTGTGTGATTAACAACTGCATGCAATTTATGTATAATAACTAAAATTAAAATCTAAAAATATATAAATACTAAAAACGAATAATGTAAAACAACCCCCGTAATGCGGGGGATAAAAATAGTAATATATATACAAACGAAACATTTAAAATCCTTCTAGTTGCTCTCTACTTTTTCTCAAGTCACAAGATTGTTTTATTTGTAAATGAAGACTTCTCGAATTCATGAGCATGACTCTCACCAAACTCATATAGCCCTTAAACGAGTTATAACGTTTTATTAAATTAAAAATTAACCTCACCAAATATTTGATATGAAAATTCCTATAAAATAAGTATATACTAAAAATTAATATCCTACTTTTTTAAAAATATATATAAAATTGTAATTAAGAAACAATTTGATAGTAAAAAAATAAGCGGGTCATGGGTCTCATCAAAGCCAGCTAGCTTGTAAAACGGGCTATAACATTTCATTTATCTGTGAAACCCTTTTATCATTAAATCCAAATTACATTATTAACTTCCTTACAATAAATCAAATTAAAATCTAAAAAAAAAATATATAAAGATTTAAAATGAATAATGTAAAACAACCCCGTAGTAATACGGGGGATAAAAACTAGTTATATAATAATGTAATATAACACATCAAAGATCATTTTGAATAAAAATTTTCAATAGCAAACACATTACGTAATTAGTTAAACAAACAATAGCCGACATTCAACCATAACCTAAGTTGTTCAACAAAATTAGCTACTCATAATCACGAACGAAACAAAACTAATAGGCTCAACAACTTAGTTCATGATAAAAATAAGGAAATGAAACTGATAAATGTATTTAGATGAATAGTTGTTAATTCTGAATGTGCTCCACTTAAATATCTATCTGCTTGTTTCCTTATCTTTTTTTCTCCTTGC
Organism: Bidens hawaiensis; assembly: GCF_021521415.1. Taxonomy (NCBI): domain Eukaryota; kingdom Viridiplantae; phylum Streptophyta; class Magnoliopsida; order Asterales; family Asteraceae; genus Bidens; species Bidens hawaiensis. The sequence continues at coordinate 93,659 of NW_027498495.1, forward strand.
CCTCTGATTCTTCTTGTTCGATCAGAAAGGCAAATCAACACACATTTAGACCCTTCGCTATGGGCATGGAAGTGGGCGACTATGGGACGCCTTCGGCCCTGCACACCGTTGAGGGGTGCGGAGAAAGGGGCACTAGGGGGCGGCTTCACAACGATTGATGCCTTTGTGGATTTTTGTGGGCCCTCTCTCTCTCTCAACCTCATACACACACACACACATATATATATATATATAAATATACACACACACATATAACGGGCGTTAAAGGAACTTTAAACCACAACAGTGCATTATGGAGAAGGGATTCAAAACCCCGTCTCCTACATGGTGATGACGTCAAGATGACGTAGAGGGGTTTAAAGCCCCTTCATAATAATCAGCCTTATGGAAAAAAATAAAATTAAAAGATAGTTTTCCATTCTTCTCTGTTTTTTTTTCATCTCCTTTTTCTTTCCTATCAAATCTTGTTAATTTGTAAAAAATATATTCTCTCATTTTACTCTTCCTTTTCTTTTCATGTATCCTCTATTATTTCATTTAATAAAACTTAAACACACTCTTTTTTTATGTTTTCCTTCCTTTTTCTTCTTATGATAGTTAGGCTACAATTATTTTTGTTTTTTATTCCTATGTTTACTTTCATTTCCTCTCTTGAATACAACTCTGAAACATAGCTTTAGTAATGGATAGCCTATTCAACGCACATTTAATTGGCCCAAAAGAATTATATAAATTGAGTATTTTAGTCCTCTTAAACAGCCCAAGACTTTTATAAATCTCAGCCTACATCCACGTAGCTCTTTTTTTCATTTCTATTAATATATAACTCATTAATTTTCACAATTTCAAACCATTTCATATAATTAACGTGACCACTCTTTAGCATTCTTTGTCGTACTGCACCCAACAGATAAATGGTAAATTAATTCGCATAACATTTAATATATACTCTACAATGTTAATTCATTCAAAATTAATTAATGAATCCCGTTAATTTCAACCGATTATTTCATTATATTTATTTTCTAAACGACAATTTGAATTATTGATTGAGTTGGCATTGATCATCCCTATTCTGCGTGTGGGGATCGTCTTTTGTTATTTAGTTAACCCGGTTAGCAGAGCTTTGTTTGTTGTTTAAAAAAATATACATATAGTTTATGATATAGACTGATTCGAGATTGTCACTCTTCCAACAGACACTTAGAGTGAGTTAGGCTACAAGAACAAAAGAGAATAGAGAAACCAAACCAAATTGAGAAAATCTTATGATTATTTTTTTTATTTGGTTTCTTAAACGAGATTACAATATATAGAATTAGGAAAACAAATACATTAAAATACGGAAAAAATAAATAATAAGGAAACATAATTATAATACAATCGTCATCATTGTACTCAGTAAATCCCACCAATAGCAAAGCAATGGTAGAGTCTGAGAAGAGTAAGATGTATACAACCTTACCTCTACCCAGTAGGATTAGAGAGACTGCTTTCGGTAAGACTCCCAAACAATAAGAAAACTAAATAAAAGATAATTTAATTAATACATAATAAACTTTATTAATCTTAAATATATATAAACAAAACCTTCCTAAATTCTCTCTGTCCACCAGATTACTTTATTTGTAAATGAATATTTCTCACACACTTAACTCGAATTCATAGGTATAGGTATTACCAAACCCAAATAGCTCTTAAATGGGTTATAACATCTTATTATATTAAAAATTAATTCATCAAATATTTGATATTAAAACCTTATAAAATTGGGATATGCTAAAATTTTTTTTAAAAGATAATATTTATAAATAAGAAACAATTTTATAGTAAAAAAAACGGGTCATGGGTCTCACAAAACCCAGATAGCTTCTAAATCGGGTTATAACTATAACATCTGGCAAACATTTTCACTAATGTAATCATGTGTACCATTCAAATATCGCTTTATTAATAAAATCATTCTTTTTTAAGGTTCTATATCTTGCAAAGTCAACAAAAAGTCCAAATTCCGACACAAATTGAGTAAAACGTGCAAAAACCTCGGGCAACGAGCCAATAAGTAAATAAATCATTAGATTAGTTAAATAATCCCAAAAATTCAAAATATATACTAAAACATGTGAGACAATATAAAAACATAATTTAAGAAGGCTTGAATCGCGAAAACTGGATTAAAAATAAGCACAAGCCAGTACAGGACCCGGAAAGGACCCAACCCTAACTATTATCAAGAAAATATTTTTTATGGTCCATACTGTCAGGAATTTGATTTCGTTCAAAGTCCGACAAAAATTATTAAAAACGGGATCCGTTTGGACATCTAAATCACGCAACACGTTAAACGCTTAACCAAAATTGTTTATAAAATAACCAAACACTTCAAATACACCTCATCACCCCAACCACCCTTGATCTCCAATAGTTACTATCCAAATCACTCTAACTAATGATTATGCTTCTAGAAGGATTATGTTTTGTAAGATACACAAACTATCCAACCAATCACTTTATACATTACTCATCACTCTACATCACACTCTCCCTCTCTTCTTAAAGCTTGCGGCCGAACACCCCCTTTGCACCCACACACAAATCAAATTCAAATATTAAACACACACACACATAATCAAGAATCATGAAGGTTGAATCAAGAAACTAAAAGATCAAGCAAGCTAGGAAGAGATTAGGGAAGAAGAACATCACCATCACACTCGTAACATTATCATTCACATCTTTCTAATCTCCAAGAACAACAAGTAAGTTTTGATTTAAGGTTGATTATTAGGATTATAAGCATTAGATTAGTTGTTCTTGAGTTGATTGGAGCTTGAAAGTTGAATATATGGATAGTCTATGTGTGTATGTATGTATGTATGTATATATGTATGTATGTGTATGAGGAAAGATTAAACTCATTTACACATGCACACATCCATCTTGAGGATCATACATTGATTTCCAAGTTTGATTACAAGTATTGTTGATCTCTTGATTGTTTGATATAAACTTGGATAAACTTGATGTTAGGATGTGATGTTATAATGGATTTGGGATAACTGTTGATCATTAGTTTGTTAATATGGACTTGAATTATTGAAAAATTGTTATTAGAGATAACACAAAACAATAACTTGTTCATAATTGGAAAGTTTGGGATTTTTGAGTTCTTGGATTAATTGTGGATTTTGGATGGAATAATGAATCAAGAAGTGATATGGAACAATAAAACTGAAATAGGGTATATGCTAGTAAACACATAGAATCATTAGTTGATACTTGAAGATTGATAAAGATTGTTAAAGTTGCTAATTAAGGAAACTTTATTTAATGAAAAGTTAAATTTTTGATTGGGATATGAATACTTGATATGAATGTGTTTAATGTGTGATGAATTAGATCTTTGAACTAAGATAGGGTGCATGATTACAGTATGGATTTGTTAGCACATTGATTAAATGGACTACAACTTACTAGAAATGGAAACTTTGTTGATTTGTAAATTGAAAGAATAAAACTTGAATAGAACACTTAAGATGCATGAAACCCTATCAAACTAATTGAATGAAATGAACTTAGATTCATACTTAGTCAAATTTGAAAGATTGAACTAGTTAGAATTATTAAAAATTAAACGTTACTATAATAGGAAACTTTGTTAGATTAACATCTAGAAAATTCATTAGAATACATGATCTGTTGATTTGAATGAATTGTTTAAAATATTGATGATGATATGAATGATGTGACAAATAATGGAGAATAATCACCAAAAAGTTAAAACACTTGATTCTTGAAAAAGACATACTTGATCATATACTTTAGATTCTTCCAAAACAGAATAAGAGAACTTTGTTGAAAAGTGTTATTTTAACTTGTTATGAACCCATAAAATAAGTTAAAAATCTGGATTCTTAGGTTATATAATAATATTTGTTCATATAAGAATAAACAAACTTGATTAACAACCTTATGAACAAACTTAAAATATAAACTAGAAACTTAAAATTGGGTTTAATATGTCTTATGAAATTGTATGATCAAAACTGGAATTTATGATGAATTATATGTTATTATATGTGTAATTAGTTCATGGGATAATTGGTATGCACTTGTTTAACTTATTTGACTTGTCGGTAACTTTAACGGTCAAAAAATCAGTTTTAAAACGTAAACTGACACGACTATTAGGGACTATTTTAGAACAGCCCCTAAAATTGTAAAATACTCATATATAACATTAGATAATATATGGGAAAAGGATAAGATGATATAACTTAGTTCTAAACTGTTCGTGTCGCGAAAACCGACACGAAAACGTTAAAAAGTTGCTATTTTAAGAAAATATTGACGAAAATGAAAACAATATATTTTTACAAGGTAACTTATAAAACTTAACTAATATATATGTAACAAATATTCATCAAAATTTAAAAGTTACATTTCTATACGAAAAACCAAACAATTCATTTTTAAACGTAAAACCGACAAAACCGACAAGAATTATGAAAAATAATATATTAATATTTTCTTAAAACTTTCCAGAAACTAAAACTTAAAATATTTTACTATATATGTTTTAATTTTTTATTAAATTATTTAGTATTTAAATAGTTAACGAAAACCGAACAATGCGTATTCGTTAACTTAATAGGAATTTATTTGCTTATGTGTTTGTGTGGACACTAGATTAGGATCAATAAACTTAAAAGATTTTTATAAACTAACACCAAGTTTTTATTAACAAAACGTGTACTAATACAGGACACGAGATTTTGGAACGAAAAGCTTCAAACCGTGAGTTTCTCTATCGGCCCCTCGTTTTCGAAATGTTTTTATTGTGTTTTGGGGGGAAACATATTCTTTATCAATATTTATTATTGAAGTTTTTATAACGCATTTTATTTTACAAATCGTTTAAAAAGTGGGATGAGTCAATAATTGGTTAAATAACTGTTAACCGAATTAATAAAGGCACAAAAATATTGGTAGATCTATCGGGGTTACGCTCCCCTTTTCCAATCGCGTTGGGTTAAAAATGGGAATATTTTGAGTATGGTATGTATCGAGTTATCAATTTTGATAGTCATACACTTGTTGTATTCCTTGCTAGTCTACAACATTTTAGTGCACGGTTTTGCGTCTCGAGTCTTTGTATTTATCGATTATGTATTTTTCGTTTTATTTATGGAATAAACTATTAAGTTATTAATGTAGTTCGCTAAGTATAGTCTAGTTCGTTAAGGATGTTTAACGAACTAGATCTAACTTTATATCTCTCCTGATTCGTTAAGGATGTTTAACGAATCAGGGGGTGATTCGTTAAGGTTATTTGATTTAAGTGTATGTAACGAAGTGGATGCTAGTTCGTTACGGAATGTGTAACGAACTAGATCCATCTTCTATATATAGTGGCTTCTGTCGACTGTTTAATTTAAGTTTTGAGTTATATTAACGAATTTCTGTCCAGATTCACTCTCAAACTTCAATCAGTATATTAATATTATACACATACATACATACAACTAATATATCATATATACAACATGCAATCAAGAGTAATTATGAACTAGATCCTTCGTATTAGGTTAATTAAACATAGATCAGATTTGAGATCTGTGTGTTGGTTTTACGAGATCAAACAAGTGGTATCAGAGCTTTCGGTGCTCGTTTACGCTTGATTTGGATGTTAATTGGTTTATTAGAGTGATAATTGATAGTGTTTATGTAAAGCTTCTGTTCAATTTGAATTTGGATCAAATTGAGTATTAATTGGATAATTAATGGATTGTTTGGATTGGATTTGAGTATGTTAAGGTATTGAGAATTTGTAGTGAACTGGGATTGAGATTTGGTTTGGATTAGTGTAGTTATTGGATTGAATCTGGTTAAGCCGAAAACAGGGGTTGGTTTTGGTTAAATCGGATACGTGTTAAGGTTAATTATGTTACGGAATGATGCGAGTTGGATTCGCGATGTGGTTCTGATTGTTTTGATAGTTTAATTGAGCAATTTGGTTGAGTTTTGAGTGAGTAATACGGATTTTATTTCTGGGTTTGTGTTTATGTGCTTTCCAGAAATCTGGAAAAATAAGTTTGAATGTTTGAAGATTTGAAGATTCAAATGGTTTGATAATTCTTCAGTCTAATTCGTTAACTCTTTCAGCTTAATTCGTTAACAGTTTTGGCTAATTTGTTAATCAATTCGCTACGTATTCTAATTCGTGTCGACTAGTTTGTTTGACACGTGTCTTACCTCGGTAACTGTTTTATATCAAACTTTTGCCACGTGGCACTTGTTGTCAGAGGTTTTTTACAACCGTTGTAACTACCTAATTCGCTATTGGTTGATTCGTCATCAACTGTAGTTGATTCGCTACTTAATTCGCTAAGTATTCTCTTAGTGATTCGTTAGAGAAAACCATTCTGTTTCGTTAATTAATTCGTGAATCAATTCGTTTAAACCATTTCTGATTCATTATCTAATCAATCTTAACTTCGTTAAGGTTTGATTCGTTATTACTATTCACAGTTCATTACCACTGTTCACAGTTCGTTAATTATATTTTCAAAATTAACCCTTATAGTTTGAAAACTTTGTCATTTAGCAAACATGGCTGGTATGTATGCACTAGCTTCCCAAAATATGTTAATGCAACAAATGTTACAACTGGATACTGAGATCGGTTCACATTCAAAGTGTCTACGTTTGATGAAATTTAGCAATTTTGCTAAATGGGAACCCCGTTTCCGTGCTCATCTAGGGCCAGTTCACCCTGATTGTTCGTATTGCTTGGATGAGGTTTAAACCGCTCCAATGATTGGAGATGAGACTATTAATTTTCCAGCGAAAGCTATCTCACAATACTCGGTTGAAGAGAAGAAAGCGTTAGAAATTGAGACAAAAGCTTATTCTACTCTTACTATGGCTTTACCTGAAAAAACATCTTTCACCAAGTAGGGAGTATAAAGATTTGTGCCTCATTATTCCAACATATTCGTATGAGAAGTATGGGTAACACCGCTGAAAGCAAAAAGGTTATGCTCAAGTTTCAATTAAGAAACTTTAACCTACTTAATGGAGAGACTGTTGAAGAAATGACAACAAGATTTAATCATTTGATAGATGGACAAGATGATATTGGAAACTTCTGAGATTGATAAAATTGATACCATTAAAAGTGCACTACCAAGTTCCTACTCGACTTTCTTGATGGTCCTGAAAGAGAATAATTATTTCAACAATGAAGATTTGACGGCATCTGAATTTATGCAAAAGATCGAGGCACGAGAATATGATCTTAAATGCCAAAAGTCTTCAAAAGATAGTCAAGATCCTGCATTTTATGGTGGGAGTATGCCATTAAGTTCAACCATTTCACCTATCACTGCATTTCTCACACAAAATGCAAGTGAGAATGCCACAACTATGTATAGTGATCCACATGCTTGTTTCTACACAGCTGGAAATACTGGATTCTCTGGTGTTTCTGGTTCATCTGGAAGATTGGAACTTCATCACCCACAAATCAACTCTCATCTCAAACAAATGTAAACATGAGGGAGGCCGAACAAAACTTTGCGTTCTTGTCTGCCTTCATGACTTCATATGAGAATTTGGTTAGTAGTAAGATTGCAACGAGCGACCTGACTGATGAAGATTATGATCAAATTGATCATGATGATTTAGAACTAATGGACTTAAAGTGGAATATGGCTATGATAGTCAGGAAAGTGAAAAAGTTTATGCAGAGAACAGGTAAAGATCTTCCGTCTTTGAACAAGAAATTGGGGTTTGATAAATTAAAGGTCAAGTGCTACAATTTTCAAGAGTTTGGGCATTTTGCAAAATAATGTGATAAGCCAAAGAAGGAATATACTGGTCCCAGAAAGCAAGATTAGAATTCATCTGGTAAAAGTGGAAGTGATACGGGAAAGTCATCTGGAGTTAAACCGTCGTCTTCCGAATCTCAAGCTATGTTGTCCAACGTAGATGGAGATGACTGGTCACAAAGGTTGCTATGTAGTAACAATCAAGCAAATCTGGCAATGTTTGGATTTCCTGAGAATTTTCAAGACGCAAGCGGAAGTGAACTATCTTCGGATGCTGATACTGAGTCTGATTCATATGATTCAAGTGAAAAGCTTCCAACTACTTTCGTGTGTATGGCAAAAATCAGTGATCCAACCACGTCTGCTTACATGGTTAAGCAAAATGAGGTTAGTACTTCTACTTCTAAGTTATCATGTGCTGATTGTGAAACCAATAAGCCTAAGATAGATGCCTTAAAACATCAAAATGATAATTTGCTAAAAGAGATTGTTTCGTTAAAAGATACTTATAGGCAATCCTTGACCTCTCAAATGAATTCAAGAGAGAAAATTGAGGCCTTAACTATAAGTAATCATGATCTTAAGGCTGAGTTATCGGTTAAAATGACTATCAATGATCAAAAGTTTCAAGAAATTTTGAAACATAGATCAAATATAACCGAACTTGAAAATGAAGTTCTTGATTTAAAGAACAAATTGGGCAAATTCAGAAACTCTTCTTTTTTGCTAAATGAAATAATTGAAGTATCTGGTAAGCAAAAAGATTCAAAGAAAGGAATAGGTTTTGTTGAGATTCCATCACCTTTTCAAAATGATTACAAACCAAATATTTTTGCTAGAAAAGAAGAGGATGTGATTGTTAAAGAATCTGTGATTCCTGAAAAAGCAAAACCAGTTAAACCTAAAACTGTTAAAGCCCAATCTTCAATTCAGAAACCTCATGTTCAAAGCAACAAAGTCTTTGTTGAAAATGTTGACAAAGTTATCATTGAGGATGTGTTCGAACCTGAAATCATACACAAGAACAAGAACATTCCAAGTTCTAATCACATACTGTGTGAACCTCATGAATTTGAGGAGGCTGTGTGTGGTTCGCACACAACTCAGGTGAAACAAGATACTCATGTTAATGTCAAACCAGTAAGAGCTAAGAAACCAGAAAAACCCAAAATTTATGATGAGGATTTGTTGCGTTTCATAAATCCAACTGTTTCCAAGCCATCTACTGGTCGTGTGTTTAAATTAAAGGGGATAGACACGATGTTCACTGAGAAAGACATTCCAATAAGTATCATTAAACCGAAACTTATTGAGAGTGTATTTCACAATGAAACTTCCAAGATTCAAGATCTTGAACGTCGGTAAGCTCAAGCTAAAACATCAGTTTCATCTGATCCTTTGACTAAAGCCAAGCAAGTTTTAAAACATGCTAAAAAAATTTCAATTTGTAAAGTCAACTGGAACAGATACTTTGAAAAGTTTCTCAAATTGCTCTAACTTAGATTTTTATTTGAAAAAGAAATCTGAGTTATCTGATGATTTAGTTAAGAGCTTTACCAAAAACGTGAGTTATCATCAACCTTTTGTATCATATGTTACTGCAAATTCTCAACACAAATATGTGGACATGCGAAGCTGTTTCCTTTGCGGTCAACAAGGACATGTGGTGAGAAATTATGGTCAGAAGAGTTTCAGAATCTTCATCCATTTGTCAAAGATCAATCAAAACCAGTACCTTTGATAACAGAGATTCTGAAATGACCTGTGTCGTATGATGATGATACTCACATCATGTTCTCAAACGTGAATCCTCGAAAAATTGTTCATGTGAATGAAACTCATGGTTCTGTTAAACCAAAGTTTGTTCCAACTGAACCATTATGCAAAAATGTGAACTCAAATGTAGTTCAAGCTGCTTATCTAAGACGAAAGTCTAAGAAGCCTGTAACTTATTCTCAAGTTGCTGAACAACAGTTGAATTCAACTAAGTTTAACGTTTCTCAAGAAAACCAAAAGATGCCCATGACTGAGGCATGGGCTACCTTTTTGAACTAATCACTTTTGTTTGTGTGTAGGGTACATCCAAGACCATTTTTGGTGAAAACTGGATTATGGATAGTGGATGTTCTCGTTATATTACTGGAAATCTCGACCTCTTAACAAATGTAAGAAATATTCAAGGGGGTTATGTGGCGTTTGTTGGGAATTCTAGGGGTATGATTACACAGGAAGGTGATGTTTCAAATGGGCATATTACTTTTGAGAAGGTTAACTATTGTGACAAGGTAGACCATAATTTATTGAGAGGATCGCAAATCTGTGACAAGCGATACACTACAGTATTTATAGACAAAGAGTGTCTGATTTTGAAACCGGGGTATGTGATTCCCGAGGACATGGTTATCATGAGATCACCCCAATAAAATGATATTTATGTCTTAAATATGAGTTCTAAAGTATCCACATCAATCGAAACATGTTTTGTCTCGAAAGCAACTAAGAAAGATTCTATTCTATGGCATCATAGAATGGGTCACATTCATGTTCGTAAGATGAACTATCTAATGGCAAATGACCTAGTTGAAGGTGTGTCTATAAAGAACTTTAAGTTATCCGATCATTGTATTGCTTGCAAAAAGGGCAAACAGAAGAAAAAGATGCATCCTTCTAAGTTATTTAATTCCATTAATACTCCTCTTGAGCGACTTCATATGGATCTTTTTGATCCAGTGAATCGTGCGAGTATTTCTGGAGATTGGTATTGCCTGGTAGTTACTTATGATTATTCACGATACTCATGGGTCTTTTTATGAGCTCAAAGGATCAAAAACCGGTTCTCGTTTAAAATTTAATCACTAAGATCGAATCACTATACAAACAGAAAGTGAGGAGAATTCGAAGTGATAATGGTACTGAATTTAAAAATACTATATTGGATTTCTCTTGTTTACAAAAGGGAATTCATCGAGAATACAATGCTCCATACGTACCACAACAAAACGGTGTTGCTGAACGAAAGAATATAACGTTGATTGAGGCTGCTAGAACTATGCTTGCTGATTCAAAGCTTCCTATCCATTTTTGGAATGAGGCGGTGAATACGGCTTGCTATACACTCAATCGAGTTCTAACTGTTAAGAGACTCAAAAAGACAAGTTATGAGCTGTTGAATAATCGTTAACCTAATTTAAAGTACTTGGAACCGTTTGGGTGTCCTTGTACGATGTTGAAAAAGGATGTGGGAAAGTTTGATGAAAAAGCCATTGAAGGGTATTTCTTAGGATATGCTTCTCCTAAGAAACGAGTATTTAACGTCACGTCTGGTTGTGTTGAGAAATGGTACCATGTGGACTGTCAAAAGTACACCACTCCTTCTCAAGGGAAAGGTCCCGACTGGATGTTTGACTATGATGGCTTATTTAATTCATTTACTCCAACAACTGATCAACCAGATGAAGATTTAGTCCGTGCTTATTTTGAAGAACAACCGGTAATTCCAAGATTTTCAAGTTCTAATGATGTTGAAGTTCCAACTAATGCTCCAACTGAAGATTCTGATAATGATTCTCCAATTCTCTTTGATAATGCATCTACTTCGTCTGATGACACTCCAGTTGTTGATCAAGTTATTGAACTTGATAGTGATGTTTCATCTCACGACTTGGGTGAACACTACACTAATTTGTTTGAAACCATTGATGTTCCTGAAAATCCCACTTTTAGAATTCATAATTATTACCCGAAAGAAAACATTATTGGAGAACTTGATGTGGGAGTTCAAACACGTCATCAAGTTGCTTCATCAGGTGAAAATAATGTATTGTGCGCTTATGCAGATTTACACTTATCTGGGATTGTAAGTCTTGCTAAATTCACTTGCTTTCTATCACAAGTTGAGCCAACGACTCCTTGTATGGCACTTCAAGATTCTTCTTGGGTAGAAGCCATGCAAGAAGAATTACACCAATTTGCACATTTGGGTGTTTGGGATCTTATCGACAAACCTGCTAGAGTCAAGAAGGCGATTCCGACTAAGTGGGTATATAAGTGTAAGAAAGACGATCATGGGGTGATCGTGAGAAACAAGGCTGTTTAGTGGTGCAAGGTTTTCATCAGCAAGAGGGTATTGACTACACCGAAGTAGAGATGGGCAAAAAAACCGGTTGGTGAACCGGTTCAACGGTTTAAACCGAAAACTGGTTTTTACAAAAACCGGTTATTTAAAAACCGGTTAGAACCGGTTAGTAACCGCCGGTTCGTATATCGGTTACAAGTTCTAGAGAAAAAACCGGTTACTGAACCGGTTATGGAAAAAACCGGTTATTATGAAAAAAACCGGTTATTAACCGGCTATTTTAAAAAAAAACCGGTTAATTAAAAAAAAACCGGTTATTAACCGGTTCTAACCGGTTTCTAAACCGGTCCTAACCGGTTAGACCGGTCTGAGTTTTGCACCAAAAAAACCGGTTAATAAACCAGTCCGGTTATTTAAAAACCGGTTTTTTTCCAGGCCAAGAAAAACCGGTGCGGTTATTAACCGAACCGGTTTGTTTTAAAAAAACCGATTTGTGCACCTCTACACCGAAGTATATGCTCCTGTTGCAAGATTAGAGTCCATACGAATCTTTCTAGCCTATGCAGCTTTTAAGAACATAAAAGTCTATCAAATGGATGTCAAAAGTGCTTTTCTCAATAGTGAACTTCATGAGGAAGTGTTTGTTTTACAGCCTCCGGGTTTTGAAGACCCCGATTATCCTAACCGAGTTTACCGATTAAACAAGGCATTATATGGTCTACATCAAGCCCCGAGAGCTTGGTATGGCACGCTCGCCGACCATCTGACGGATAATGGTTTCAAACGTGGGACTGTTGACTACACTTTGTTTTATAAAAATATTGGTGATGATCTTCTCCTCGTCCAGATTTATGTAGATGACATAATCTCTGGGTCAATAAACGATGCGTTGTGTAAGGAGTTCGAGAAATCAATGCAAACCAAGTTCGAGATGAGTTCGATGGGAAAGATGAATTTCCTTTTAGGGTTGCAGGTTCATCAGTCTGCGAAAGGAATCTTTATTCACCAGACAAAATATGTGAACGACGTCTTGAGTCGATTCAAGATTACTGCCGGAAAAGTCCCTTCTACTCCTCTCCCCGTGGGTCACAATTTATCACCGGTTGAATTGGAGGATACTATCGATCCTACCCTATATCGAGCTATGATTGGTTCTTTGATGTATCTTACTGCTTCTCGACCCGACATAATGTTTGCTGTTTGTTTATGTGTTAGGTACCAAGCTAGTCCCGGAGTGACTCGCCTGGAAGCGGTCAAGCGAATTCTTCAATATCTGAGGGGCAATCCTGACACCGGGTTATGGTACCCCAAAGACGATACTTTTGATCTTACCGCCAAATCTGACTCAAATTATGGAGGATGCAAGATTAATTTCAAGTCTACCACAGCGGGATGTCAATTCTTAGGAAGCTGGCTTGTTTTCTGGCAGTGTAAGAAGCAGACAACGGTCTCCACTTCAACCGCCGAAGCTAAGTATGTTGCAGCCTCGAGTTGTTGTTCCCAGGTTTTGTGGATACAACAACATCTTCGGGACTAAGGTTTGAAGTTTCTTACTACTCCCATCTTAATTGATAATTCTGCTGCTATTAGCATCACCAAAAATCCCGTACAACATTGTAAAACAAAACATATCGAAATTCGATATCATTTTATACGGGATTGTTTTGAAAAGAAATTAATTGACCTTGAGAAAGTACATATTGATTTTCAGAAAGCTGACTTATTTACCAAAGCATTTGATAAAACACGTTTTCAATTTTTGCTTGGTTTAAATGGCCTAAAGACCCTTGCTGATATACTAAAATTAAAATAATTATCTTAATTTTGAGTTTATATTTTAATTTTATTTTTTATTTTTATTTTTTATTTTAAATTTTATTTTGGTTTTGGTTTTTAAGGGGAATAGAAAATACAAAAATAAAGTACTTTTCGTTTATATAGATAAAATCCAAAAAACATTAAAATTTAAAAACTTCAAAAAATAGTTTGTTTTCATGTCTTTTAAGTTTCAAAATTTGAAAACTCCAAAAACATCTTAAAAATTTGAAAAGTCAAAAAAATTGTGAAATTTTTAATTTTAGTTATAAGAAAATTTTGAAAAAGTCAAAAAGATTGTGAATTTCTCGTTTGTAAAGAAAAATCCGAAAAGACAAAAAGGTTGTGTTTTTATGTATGTAAAGAGAAAAACCAAAAAGATTTTAGCTTACGTTCACTGAAAATTGTGTCATCTACTTCTATTTGAAGGACATATACTTGTATATGTTTGGTCCTGATAATTTCTTGTAAGTATTCAGGATAGCCATTTACCTGACAATGGAAAGTATTTGGGGTGTTCGTTAAGCTTTCTACTTTATTTTCTCGCTGAAAATTATATCAGTTATTTAAGTTTGTGGAGCATGCTTGCATGTTTTGGTCCTGTTATCTACGTGTAGATTGATAGGATAGCCATTAATTTTATTTTATTTTGTGTTCCTCAAAATTTTATTGTATTTTACTTAAAGTAACTGGGGCGATTAAATTTTATTTTGTTTTATGCTCCTCAAAATTTTGAGTTTTTGAAGCAAAAAGAGAAAATTATAGTGCATTGATTATTTGACCCCAAATCCAGTAAGAAATAAGCTTAAAAGACTGAGTGCTTAATCATTGGAGCATTGATAGGTCTTAAACAAGTTGTTAGAGTAAAATATATGATATAAACATATAGAAAAGCCAAATTGAAAGAGGTGTTAGTCTCTAGCAAAAGTCTCGGTGAGGATGGCAGAAATGTAATAACCAGTCATACTCAAGCCTTATTGTAACGATTCCGACGAAACCAGGTATACCCTAACCGGTAGACGTTAGTTACGTCATATGTAATGTCGGGTACAAGAGTTACCATGGTAATTATACGAGAATACATGGTTCATTGTATTGATTGTACGTGAATATATAATTCACCGTATTGAATATGCGATCAAACGATCGATAGTTATTGAAACCCGAATGAATCGAGGGTTCAATTATAGACGAGATATATGATATTTAGTGATGTTACGAAGTATTAAAGCTTCGGGATAAGTGGATTAAAGCACAGAAAAAGGATTTCGATTTAATAGTACGTCGGTACGTTAAACGAAACCTTTAATACCAAACCGAGCAAGAGACGATCGATCAAGCCGAAAATGATGCGTAATAACTAATAATATGACGTTTTAAGTTAATAAATGTCATGGTTTAAGTTTTTAAATCGGTTTTATATAAATTTCATTTTTAGCCGAAAAACAACCGTTTTTCCCTCGTTTTAAGCCGAATTAAACGTTTAACCGAGAAACGAACTGAATCAGATTATCCAAAACATTATTCAGATTACGGAAATCCAAATGAGTGGCCAAGAATGAATTTGTGGGTCCCACCCCACCCTTATGGGTTCCGATCGGCCACCCATGGCCTTCATTTTCTTTTTTTTCTTTTTTCAATCAACAATCCACAAGCTTCATCAAATCCTCTCAACTCCTTGATCAAAAACCGAGACTTTTAACAAGAAAAACCAAGGTAAAGATCGAATTATATACGTTTCCATTTTCGTTTCTTGAGTTTGTTTGCAAGAAAATGAGGTTTCAAAGATGAAAACCGATTCTTGCATGATCAAGTGATGTATACGGGTTATACAAGGGATCTTGGTCCAAGAAAGGAGTTAAACGAATCAAAAACGAATTTTTACGGTTAAATCTTTGTTTTAGTATCATAACCGTAACCATGAAAGAAATGGCTTGATCGTGAGTGTAACTTGCTTGGTATTGTGGTATGTTGTTTGTAGGCTCTGTAATTAGTGGTAGATAAGGCGGAAAGATGAGTTTGTAGCTTGTAGTGGCGGAAAACGAAAGATATATTCGGTTATGTTCGGTTTTGAGAAATTTGGACAGATTGTTGATGCTTTAGAGTTAGGTCATGAAATTTTACAGAGGTGTTAAACACATGAAAAGATGAGTTCTGTGAATTTTGGGTAATTTTTGGAGAAAGGATGAATATTTGGTGAATTTAATGCTCGGTTTTGGCCAAAAATGGTGAAAAATAGTTAAATATCATGAAAAATTCTGGAAAATTTCAGATAAGCTTTTCATATCATGTATAAGTCACACACAAAATTTTAGGTCCGTTGGAGAAGTCTAAGTAGGCTTTTCGGTTAAACGAGTTCTAGGGATTTCTAGCTCGGTTTTGGAAAAAGGGCATGTAAAAGAAGATTTTGGTTCTGGAAAAATTACAGGGGACTATGTGGATGGCAGGGGATATCCAGGAAAAAATTTGGGATTTTTCTAAGGTCGTTTGGTATTTACGACATATTTAGTGTTTAAATGGTGTTTAAAAATAGATAAATAAATTTTAAATATAAGAATTAATTCTGGAAATATTTTTATAAAATTCCCCACTATTAAAAAGTGATTTGTGCAAAATTTCAAGATCCGAGAGTAAACGGATAATTAATCGTGCTGATTATCAAACTTTTAAAGTTAAAACGCGTAAACCGGTGAAGTTCGCTTAAGCGAGCTGACTGGTGTATAAAAACCTTAAAAATGGACTATTTTCATATAATTGAGTTAAACAAGTAAAAATGAATCATCCGAAAATAAGTCGGATGATTTGGGTATTTTTAACCGATTTTAACGGTTTCCGGTACGCCAAAGACGGAAACGAGTCCCGCGGCCAATCGGGACGTCTAAACCGAGCTATAATTTCACATTTTAAATTAAATTATCAGACAACCACTATTTTCGGGTCGTGTGTGACCAAACTCATTTTTGAAACATAAAACGGATATTCGTGCTAGGCACGCAAAACGAGAAAACGACTAATAGAAATTGTGGCCATGGAACTCTAAACGACATCACAATCTGAGTCCGGAGAAGTATTTTTGGGTTAACATTGCCCCCGGAACAGGTACAGTCCTGGGTTAACAGTGTCCCCAGATGTACCGATTGATAAGGTTAAAGATTATATAAACAATAATTGTATGGTAACGATCGTAGGAATCATATTACAGATTGGACGTGTTAATTGATAATGATTGTTGTTACCTGCTTGCATGTGCTAAGGTGAGTTTCACGAGCCCCTTTTTATTGAACTGTTTTAAATATTTTCCCGGGGCGGAAAGCATGTTTTTATCAAAGTGTTTAAGTACTTGCCGATCGCATGGAAATGAATGTATTTATATAATGTTTATTGTACGGGAATCGTACGGTAATGTATTAAGATGGTAGTTGTCTGAGTTGCTAATATTGTAAGGCCCGAAACAGTGTTCTGGGTTAACAGTGTCCCCAGAGGTTATTAAATGTATTTCTGGGTTAACAGTGTCCCCAGAGGTTATTAAATGTATTTCTGGGTTAACAGTGTCCCCAGAGGGTATTAAATGTGTTTCTGGGTTAACAGTGTCCCCAGAGGTTATTAAATGTGTTTCTGGGTTAACAGTGTCCCCAGAGGTTATTGGATGTGTTTCTGGGTTAACAGTGTCCCCGGAGTGAGTACAGTACTGGGTTAACAGTGTCCCCAGATAATATTATATTATGATATGGATTTATAATGGTTTACTAAAATTGTGAAACTCACCAACTATTCGTAGTTGACCCGTTTTCTCACATGCTTTTCAGGTACAATTTAGATGAAGTGATTGCTTACGTGCTAAGTGCTTGATGTGTGTAAGATTTGTGTGCGGGATGTTAGGATACATTATAACAAGATAGAATTATGTATCGTATTGTAAGATGTGTGTACCACCTAGACGGTAATGAAATACAAGATAATGAAATTTTGAAGTAAATTAATGCATTCAGTTTTCTTTATAAACAATGTGGTTGATATCAGAGGTGTCTGTCGCATCCCGTTTACGCTTCCGCTGCGGTTGCGGGGTGTTACAGAACTTGGTATCAGAGCCATTGGTTATAAAGAATTAGGATGTCTTTAAAAGATACCTAAAATATAACCAGTAGCTCAAGTATTATAGGATCTGAATATCAACTAATAATATATAGTGACGGGATCTGGATGAACTTGAATGGACAAGTGAGTTATTATGGTCCAGAACATAATAACAGACTTGTCCGCACGAGGGAATTCAGGGGAAGTCACTGGGGACATTAATAGGTAAAAATGGCAACATATGTGTAAAGTATATGATATTATTTATACGTGCTAATGTGTATATATATGTATGTACATATCTTGTGGGTACATGTATTGAGAAATGGGACCCGGATAAGGAACCGGGGGATGAAATAATAAAAGTACCGAGGATGCTGGAATTCTTAGAGCATCGGTTGATGATAAGTCTGACTTATCGGGTCACAGCTATGATAGCACCAAGTTAGACCTCCCGTGTGACATTAACCAGAAATATCTAGTAACCGTCACTCCCAACCAAAATTGATAAATCTCATACCCTACCAACACCGGTACCGTATATCCTAATAACCCCAGATGTTCACCCGAACCGTCGACCCTCACGTACGGACGGATCCGTACCTGAACCCATTCTTACTCCATTAAGGTAAATAAATAAATAAAATAATAATAATAATAATAAATTTGATAATAAATCAGCAGATAAAAATAATATATAGAAATATATATATGTATTTCTCACTCTCAAACATATGAGTCATACCACCTCCAGATCGAGAATTACTGATTTTAGCAAACCTAGAACACCTGAGGACATTGACTGAGCAAGTGTAGAGTTTCCCATAATAGTAATTAATAATATTTGAAGGCAACCCATGTTGCGCAATTACCTTGAACCTTGCAACTCCCTATGTTATCCTTACATTCGTTAGATGTCTACACCCATGCATGCTCGAATAGAATGATTACCTATACACAAAGAAGTGTCGGAATCATTATAGCATAGTTGGTTGTTCGTTCGTAGGTGGTATACTGCGTATGCCGGATATACGAATAGACACGGATATTATAACTCCGTGGTACGTAATCGTTTGGTGCTCACGGTGAGCATGTATCGGTTTTGCTGATATGCAGAAGGATATTGAAATCAAGTATGTTAAACATTAATCCTTATTGAGAAAGATCTATATGTCAGTTGGTGACAAGGGTTATGAAACATATTAAAACGTTAACCGACGTCAGGTTAAGTCCATATATTATTATATTTGTGGGTCATATATATTAGATACTGATATGTGTAATATGTATGATAATATTTGGTGTGTATGTGTACCTGCTGTCATGATTGAGCTGGTAACGAGTTATACGGTGAGATTAGTATTGAATACTGCGTACGGGATGAGTACGGCAGAATGACATAAAAAGAGTAACTCCAATGATGGAGATAGATATGATTCAGTTGATTGCTCAAAGATAGCAGATGATGATACCGAATGTCGTATCATAGATCACTGCTAGTGTTGATGCAAATGTGATCGCAAGATTGTAGATCGAGCAATCACGTGAATATGAATATTTCAATTCTTGGTGGTATTACTAAAAGTGATAATGTTCCACCGAATACTATTATGACTACAAGTATTAGTTATAAACTAAACATGAATAGTAGTCGTAATGAATTAGATCCGGTATGAAGGATATGTCTGTTGATTGTGTTAAGGAAATTATTAATAGTTACTGATGGTAAAGGGAGGAATAGATTAGCGAGTGGATAGAAAAGATCGAAATGGTTAAGGATATTGGTATGAGTCTAGAACATTGTTTAGTGAATTATGCTACAGATATGTTCGTAGATTATGTTGTATCGTGATGGAACACGATGGTACAAAATTATGGTTAGAAAATTATTGCTCAGATGATATGGTCAGGATTTAAAATTCTTTTGCTAGAGCACTTTTATTCGAGTAATTAAGTTCAGATATTGGAAACTGAGCTATGGAAGACAGAAATGTTGTATGCTGATCACTTAGAAAACGCTAATCGTTTGAAGGAATTGTCATGTCTGGTAACATGGCTAATTACTCCTGAAACTAAGCGAAGTAAGCGCAATATTGGGGACTAACTCCATCGATAAGGAGCATAGTCAATCCTGTAAAATATACAACCTTTGGAAGGGTTGTGTCACAAGCCAGCATTGATATATTTGACTCTATGGGAAGCGGACTGGAAGGACGTTAGGCGAGACGTCGAGTAATAAAGAAGAGAAGTGATAAAGGCATAGTGCAAGATAGACTTTTGAATAAGTAGGCACGTCCTACAACCCAGAATTATACAAAGCCTAGTTCTGGTGTGAAAACATGAACCGCATGAAGGGTCCTTCCCTGAATGTGAAAAATATGGTCATCGGCAGGAAGAAGAATGTCGAGTGATAGTAGGCCACGGGTGTGGTAAAGATGGACGTAGTGCCTTAATTGTAGAACCAATTGAAGCCATGTGAACCAGCAACCCCCAACCCATTCGGGTACAACCACTCCGAACCCAACAACTTCAATAACAACCCATTCAAAGAAACCAAATTATGCCAAACAGTTGTACTTGCTATGAATGTGGCAGTACAGAATGTTTCAAGAGAAATTGCCCAAAGTTGAACCAAGGTGTCATTGGAAGACGAACCTCATGACAAGCATCAACCTCTGATCAAGCAAGGAGCCGTGCTTTTGTGAGTAATTCAAATAAAGCACGTCATGATCCAAAAGTAGTATTAAGTACGTTGTAGTTTTAAATCAATAGGCTTCAGTGATATTTTTACGGTCGTCGATAGAAGTTAGTTCCTGCTAACCTCCTACCCTTTGGAAAGATACCGATTAGTGAAACTATAGAACCCTATACTGTAGAATCGCTAACGGTAAATCCCTAATGGTTAACTAAATTGTACGGAATTGTCCTATTATTCTGAACGATTAACCTTTCCTTATTGACCTACGACCAGTAAAGCAAAGAAGTTTTGACATAATAGTTAGCATGGATTGGCTAACTCAACATGAAGCAGAAATCAAATATGAAAAGAAGATGATTAGAAGCTCTCTTTCGGACGATGAAGCGATTAAATACAGAGAAAAGTGTACGGTATTATGTTGCCACTCAAATCTCATCTTGAGATGTTATAATATTTACGACAAGAAGACGTGGTGTATTTAACAAACGTGATTGCCTAAGTATTTAAAAGAAAACATATAGAAGATATCCCGGTGGTGCGCAAATTTCCACAAGCTTTCCCAGAAGAACTCCCTGGATTACCGCCAGCCCGACAGGTCGAATTCAGAATCGATTTAATGTCTCAAGCTGGCCCTGTTGCTAAAGCATCCTGCCGACTTGCACCGTCCGAGATGCAAGAATTATCCAATCAGTTACAAGAATTGTTGGATAAGGTTTTATACGACCTAGTTAGTCACCATGGGGTGCACCAGTTTTAATTGGGAAATGAAGGACGGAAGTGTTAGGATATGTGTTGATTAGGGAGAATTGAATAAAGTGACGATCAAGAGTAGGTGCTCACTTCTTCGAAGTGAATGATCTGTTTAACCAACTGCAAGGGACGATTTATTTTTTTTGAAAAATTGATCTTAGATATAGTTATCACCAAATGAGAGATCCAAGAGGAAGACGTTGCAACAACAGTGTTTCGGACTCGCTACGGCCATTATGAATTCTTAGTTATGCCTTTCGGGCTAACAAATGCGCCGGCAGCATTCATGGAACTCATGAACCGAGTCTGTAACTTTATTTTGACAAATTTGTCATAACATTCATTGATGATATTTTAATATATTCGCAACGTAAGGAAGAGCACGATCGACGGTTAAGGAAAATTGTGGAAGTGTTAAAGCAAGATGAGCTATACGCGAAGTTTTCGAAATGTGATTTTGAATAAAGAAGGCATAATCCCTTGGTCATGTTGTAAAGCAACAAGGATTACGCAAAGATCCAAATAAGATAGAAACCGTTAAAATTGTGCCAAGCGCCGATTTTAAGTCTCCCCGATGGAGACGATGGTTTTGTCGCGTATTGTGACGCGTCGCGTAGAGGGTTAGGATGCGTGTTGACGCAGTATAATAAGGTCATAGCCTATACTTCCCGACAGTTAAAAATACACGAGTAAGATTTCACTACTCACGACTTAGAACTGGGAGCGGTTATCTTCGCACTTAAAATGTGGAGACATTATCTCTACGATACGAAGTGCACCATCTTCACCGATCATAAAAGTTTGCAGCACATATTTGATTGGAAGGAACTGAATATGAGGCAACGAAGATGGGTCGAGTTGTTAAGCGATTATGACTGTGACATCCGTTATCACCCTGGCAAGGCTAACGTCGTAGCCGATGCCTTGAGTAAGAAAGATCGGGTTAAGCCATTGCGAGTGCAAGTGCTGGGGATGATAGTCCAGTCGAACCTTCGAACCTGATTCGAGTCGCTCAACGTGAGGCGTTGAAAGAGGAACAATTGGAAAAGAAGGAACCTTACGGCAATGAGGAGAATTTCGAACAGCGCGTGGACCTAAATTCTCTACTTCAAAAATCGGGTTTGGATCCCGACCCTCCATGACCTTCGTGAATTAATCATTGACGAAGTGCATAGATCGAAATAATCCATACATCCGGGATCGGATTTGACTATTGATGATACGGATATCTGAAAGGATTTTTATTAATGGCCGAGTTTGGAGAAAGATATGGTTACGTGTGTTGGTGAATATTGAGTTATGCCAGAGATAAGGCTGCACACCGAAAACCCTAGGGAACGCCACGACGACAGAAAATTCGCCAATGATAGTGGGAATATATTACAATGAATTCTTGCCCAAATTCCTGATGGTGAAATGGTATCTCGTCGTGGAGTACCATTTTCAATGATCTCAGATAAAAATAGTCATCCTACTTCCATTATTGGAAGGCGGGGAAGGAAGCATCGAGAGCTTGAAGCTTTCTATGGGTGAAGTAATTATCACCAATTTGTAAATTGAAAATGGGCGTCAATCAAGCCATAAGATTTGAATTGATTCGAGAAACAACCAATCGGATTTATAATATTTAAGATGAGTTGAAAGCATCGCGAGATTGGCAAAGGATTTATGCCAACATTCATAGGAAACCATTGTCATTGGAAAGAGGTGACAAGGCATTTTTAAAGGCATCACCTTAGAAAGGTGATATGAGGTTTGCCAAAACCGAAAATAGCTCCTTAATATATTGGGCCTCATGAGATTATCTCCATGATTGGTCACTTAGTTTATTGATTAAAGTATTCCAGGGGCTAAGTACTATACATGACATTTTGCCATGTATACGGATTGAAAAGTGCCTAAGCGATGAGGCAACGAAAGTACTAGTAATAGAGGTACTCATAGAAGACATGTTTGATATCATAACTAATTCCGTAGAAATAGTAGACGGGAAAACTAAACAGTTTGGACATACCAAGCGTTATTAAGTAAGATTAAGTGGAAATTCACAGCGAGGACCAGATTATACTTGGTAACGCGAGGGTGAATTCTGAAGGAAAAACCCCCCACCTTTCTCTCGAAAGGAGATAGTGGGGGTGTAAAATTTCGAGGACGAAATTTCTTAACGGGGGGAGAATGTAACGATTCCGACGAAACCAGGTATACCCTAACCGGTAGACGTTAGTTACGTCATATGTAATGTCGGGTACAAGAGTTACCATGGTAATTATACGAGAATACATGGTTCATTGTATTGATTGTACGTGAATATATAATTCACCGTATTGAATATGCGATCAAACGATCGATAGTTATTGAAACCCGAATGAATCGAGGGTTCAATTATAGACGAGATATATGATATTTAGTGATGTTACGAAGTATTAAAGCTTCGGGATAAGTGGATTAAAGCACAGAAAAAGGATTTCGATTTAATAGTACGTCGGTACGTTAAACGAAACCTTTAATACCAAACCGAGCAAGAGACGATCGATCAAGCCAAAAATGATGCGTAATAACTAATAATATGACGTTTTAAGTTAATAAATGTCATGGTTTAAGTTTTTAAATCGGTTTTATATAAATTTCATTTTTAGCCGAAAAACAACCGTTTTGGCCTCGTTTTAAGCCGAATTAAACGTTTAACCGAGAAACGAACTGAATCAGATTATCCAAAACATTATTCAGATTACGGAAATCCAAATGAGTGGCCAAGAATGAATTTGTGGGTCCCACCCCACCCTTATGGGTTCCGATCGGCCTCCCATGGCCTTCATTTTCTTTTTTTTCTTTTTTCAATCAACAATCCACAAGCTTCATCAAATCCTCTCAACTCCTTGATCAAAAACCGAGACTTTTAACAAGAAAAACCAAGGTAAAGATCGAATTATATACGTTTCCATCTTCGTTTCTTGAGTTTGTTTGCAAGAAAATGAGGTTTCAAAGATGAAAACCGATTCTTGCATGATCAAGTGATCTATACGGGTTATACAAGGGATCTTGGTCCAAGAAAGGAGTTAAACGAATCAAAAACAAATTTTTACGGTTAAATCTTTGTTTTAGTATCATAACCGTAACCATGAAAGAAATGGCTTGATCGTGAGTGTAACTTGCTTGGTATTGTGGTATGTTGTTTGTAGGCTCTGTAATTAGTGGTAGATAAGGCGGAAAGATGAGTTTGTAGCTTGTAGTGGCGGAAAACGAAAGGTATATTCGGTTATGTTCGGTTTTGGGAAATTTGGACAGATTGTTGATGCTTTAGAGTTAGGTCATGAAATTTTACAGAGGTGTTAAACACATGAAAAGATGAGTTCTGTGAATTTTTGGTAATTTTTGGAGAAAGGATGAATATTTGGTGAATTTAATGCTCGGTTTTGGCCAAAAATGGTGAAAAATAGTTAAATATCATGAAAAATTCTGGAAAATTTCAGATAAGCTTTTCATATCATGTATAAGTCACACACAAAATTTTAGGTCCGTTGGAGAAGTCTAAGTAGGCTTTTCGGTTAAACGAGTTCTAGGGATTTCTAGCTCGGTTTTGGAAAAAGGGCATGTAAAAGAAGATTTTGGTTCTGGAAAAATTACAGGGGACTATGTGGATGGCAGGGGATATCCAGGAAAAAATTTGGGATTTTTCTAAGGTCGTTTGGTATTTACGACATATTTAGTGTTTAAATGGTGTTTAAAAATAGATAAATAAATTTTAAATATAAGAATTAATTCTGGAAATATTTTTATAAAATTCCCCACTATTAAAAAGTGATTTGTGCAAAATTTCAAGATCCGAGAGTAAACGGATAATTAATCGTGCTGATTATCAAACTTTTAAAGTTAAAACGCGTAAACCGGTGAAGTTCGCTTAAGCGAGCTGACTGGTGTATAAAAACCTTAAAAATGGACTATTTTCATATAATTGAGTTAAACAAGTAAAAATGAATCATCCGAAAATAAGTCGGATGATTTGGGTATTTTTAACCGATTTTAACGGTTTCCGGTACGCCAAAGACGGAAACGAGTCCCGCGGCCAATCGGGACGTCTAAACCGAGCTATAATTTCACATTTTAAATTAAATTATCAGACAACCACTATTTTCGGGTCGTGTGTGACCAAACTCATTTTTGAAACATAAAACGGATATTCGTGCTAGGCACGCAAAACGAGAAAACGACTAATAGAAATTGTGGCCATGGAACTCTAAACGACATCACAATCTGAGTCTGGAGAAGTATTTCTGGGTTAACATTGCCCCCGGAACAGGTACAGTCCTGGGTTAACAGTGTCCCCAGATGTACCGATTGATAAGGTTAAAGATTATATAAACAATAATTGTATGGTAACGATCGTAGGGATCATATTACAGATTGGACGTGTTAATTGATAATGATTGTTGTTACCTGCTTGCATGTGCTAAGGTGAGTTTCACGAGCCCCTTTTTATTGAACTGTTTTAAATATTTTCCCGGGGCGGAAAGCATGTTTTTATCAAAGTGTTTAAGTACTTGCCGATCGCATGGAAATGAATGTATTTATATAATGTTTATTGTACGGGAATCGTACGGTAATGTATTAAGATGGTAGTTGTCTGAGTTGCTAATATTGTAAGGCCCGAAACAGTGTTCTGGGTTAACAGTGTCCCCAGAGGTTATTAAATGTATTTCTGGGTTAACAGTGTCCCCAGAGGTTATTAAATGTATTTATGGGTTAACAGTGTCCCCAGAGGGTATTAAATGTGTTTCTGGGTTAACAGTGTCCCCAGAGGTTATTAAATGTGTTTCTGGGTTAACAGTGTCCCCAGAGGTTATTGGATGTGTTTCTGGGTTAACAGTGTCCCCGGAGTGAGTACAGTACTGGGTTAACAGTGTCCCCAGATAATATTATATTATGATATGGATTTATAATGGTTTACTAAAATTGTGAAACTCACCAACTATTCGTAGTTGACCCGTTTTCTCACATGCTTTTCAGGTACAATTTAGATGAAGTGATTGCTTACGTGCTAAGTGCTTGATGTGTGTAAGATTTGTGTGCGGGATGTTAGGATACATTATAACAAGATAGAATTAATTATCGTATTGTAAGATGTGTGTACCACCTAGACGGTAATGAAATACAAGATAATGAAATTTTGAAGTAAATTAATGCATTCAGTTTTCTTTATAAACAATGTGGTTGATATCAGAGGTGTCTGTCGCATCCCGTTTACGCTTCCGCTGCGGTTACGGGGTGTTACACTTATAGTTGTTGATCACCCAAAATATAATAAAGCAAATAACAAGCGTTAGGATTCTGGACACTATGAGTCTTTATGCCGCTTAATCATCTGGGTATTCATATGCATGAATATTTCACTCGCTTTTAGAGCAAACCCAAAGTCATTAAACTTGATCACTGCTGTACTTCGTACAATCTAAATTACTGACTTGATTAAAATCCGTTGTTAGTCATACAATTGTTCCTCCCTTGTGCGCGTCTCATTACCAATAAGAAACGGAACCCAGGGGATACAATGTATGTAAGCCGACAGATGGACTCATGCATACTCACTCACAGTAAAGGAAACTTGATGCATTGCTCAAAATTCTAAAATTCTAAAAGTTTTGATCAACACTATAATGTTTTAAGTCAAGTTGGGGTGATTAGGCAAAAATCAAATTAAGCTTGAACCGAGATAAGAGGCTAATAGTCTCTGATATTCTGTGCGATAATTGAACATTTAATCATATCACAAAAATGCTTGAAGAATTGTTATAAGATTTAAGTGTACAACAATATCAATGACCGACTTAACGCCAGTCATAATATCGTTGAAATATAAAACTGAGATAGAAGGGCAATTCAGTCAATATGATTCTTTGCTCAAACTCAACAAAAATCCAAAAATATGTTATGTTTTTGATAAAACATACAAACACACAAAAAACATTTTTCTGTTCTACGTTTTAGTTTCGGATATTTATTGTGTAATTTTTTTTAAATCAAAACGATCAAATTCAAAAAGATTTTTCGTTTTATTTTTTTCATTTTATTTAATTATTTAAGTTAAGTGTTTCAAAACATGAAACGTTGTAAGGTATTTGTTATCGAGGTATGGGATCTCGGTAATTTTTTTTAATTTAAATGGGTTATTTAATGAATTCTTTATTATTTATTTATTTATTTAAATTCATTCATTTAACTTTTCATTTAAAATTATATTTTTATGTGTGATTCATTAAATATGAATAACGAATTAGGTCATTTTAACGAACTACATCTTAGTTCGTTACCTTAATTCGCTTTCGCACTCTGTAACGAATGACTTCAATTCGTTATGCATATGTTAACGAAGTAGACAAAAATAAAATCTGATTCGTTATGACACGTGTTAAATGAATCTAACGAATTAGCTGATTCGTTAATTCAAATTTCAAACGAATCATCTGATTCGTTAAATTGGGAAACATGTAATGTTAGACTATATAGGGAACTGTGAAGGTGGTTCGCCTCACTATTCACTCTTCTTCTTCACTTTATACTATTACTCTGGCCATTTTTTCTCAGAAATTTCGACCTTCACTAAATCAATTTCTGATCATACTTTTGAGTTACTAAGGTATACCCGATCATATCTTCGTGATTTTCGTCAAAAATAATGACGATCTGATTGGTTAAGTATGAGGTTATGTTATCAGGTGTTTGAGGTCTCTTTGAACTTTAATTTATAAGCTGTAATGGACCATAAATCTATTACCATGATCATGAATCGATTTCCGAGATCCATGGTGATCTTTAATCATGTTTTAATTACCGTTTTATGGGTTAATTATTATCTGGAAATTATCGGGTTTTGACGTTTCGTTCAAACCCTAACTAAATTAACTTATTCCATGTTATGGAACCTGAAATCGGTACCATTTGAGTCGTAATGGGTTTCCAAGATCTTTATGGTCATTTGTTCGGCTACTCCTCGATGATTATGGGGTAATCGATTTCAGAGTTGTACATTTGACTTTTGGTGTTCTTGGTTAATTTTGACCTTGACCAGAGAAGTCAAAGATTAAGCCATTTTTGGCCATTCGTTATACTTAACGAATTGGAACTCATTCGTGTCCAATTCGTTAAGTAAATCACACGAACTAGAATAGCGAATCATTTTATTAACGAATCAGATGTGCATTCGTTAGATTATAACGAATTAGGTGTTAAATTATAACGAACTAGTTCTTAATTCGTCATCTTTCAATAGTAATTCGCCACTTCTGATTCGTCAATAATTTACTTGATAGCGAATCAGATGATTCGTTATAAATTTTGTAACGAATCAGACTGATTCTTTAATGAATGACATATGTTTATAATAATTATTTAAATATACACAATTCATTTTATAATGTTGATAATTACTTATTCTTGACATTTTTTATTCAGTATTATGGCCGATCAAATAGACCAAGACCCACCGGTTGCTGAGCAACAACAACAGCAACAAGTTATACCATTATTTCCATACGACAAGAAACATAATATTTGTGCCTTCGTTGGTACAAACTTTGCAGATGAAAATCTCTTTGAAGGTTTATTGGAGTTTCTTCGTCTTTCGCGTATTCACTACTCTATAACAGCTAATCTTGAAGTCCGTCTCAGTATAATTCGTCAATTCTGGAGTACATCAAGATAGAATGAAGTTGAGAAACATATAACTGCCACAATCAACCAAACGCCTATTACTGTTGATATTAGTGTGATTCGACGAGTACTTCGTTTTGGTGATACTGATGATCATCCATGTGAATTTGACAAAGAGTTTATCAAAGGACTGTTTTGTCGTGTATTTTATGGTGGTGCCATCGGAGAATCTATGTACAACAAGAATGGGTTGTGTCCTACTTATAGGTATCTCCTACATGTGTTAATCCATTGCTTGGGAGGACGTAAAG
Source organism: Bidens hawaiensis (assembly GCF_021521415.1). Taxonomy (NCBI): domain Eukaryota; kingdom Viridiplantae; phylum Streptophyta; class Magnoliopsida; order Asterales; family Asteraceae; genus Bidens; species Bidens hawaiensis. The sequence continues at coordinate 122,858 of NW_027498495.1, forward strand.
GCGGGTTTGATGAATGCCGTGTCATGTTGCAGTCAGCTTTTGTGGCACTTGTTCTTAATAAGCAGTTTAATTTCTCAGAGATGATCTTCTACCATATTAAAGAACAGTGTCTGCAAATGGTTCAGATGAAAAAGTTCCTAATGTATCCAAGGTTTCTTCAATTAATATTCAAGAGTTAATTCCGAATTTGGTCATCGATCAAGCACTGGTAGAGGATGTATTGGAGTTAGATCACATGACGGTTGACACAGTACGTAAGATGAAGATTTATCGGAAGGAGAGGCCTCGGACCAAACGATTGATTGGTCATATTGTGAATCCTGATTATGAAAGTCCTGAAAATGATTGCTGGATCCATGACGATTCGGATTCTGAGCATGAGGAGGGACCAGGTGGGAACGATGGTGGTGATGATGGTGATGATGGGGGTGATGGTGGTAATGGTGGTGATGGTCCTACAACAATACTTGAACAACAAGCTGCGGTTGAAGCTGCGTTAGCTGCTACAATTGCAGCTCAACGAAAGAGAAAAGGCAAAGAGTTGGCCACTGAAGGGTCAGCTAAGCGTCGAGTGTCGGCTGGTGCTGGTGTCTCATTTTGAGTGCAACCTCCAAGGTCGTCCACTCCTCTACGCCCGGCGGTGCCGCTTGCTACTAGAACTCCGGAGCTTACTTTGATGACTACGCTCACTTTAGATCCAAGGCTTGGCATGATTCCACATTCAGTACTATCTACATTGCCAATGCCTTCTACTGCAACTTCGGTAGTTTCTCCAACACCGATGATGTTGCCTCCACCACCAATGGATATCTCATTTTTGAGATTGATTCGTCCACAGGGTCCTGTGCAACCTATTCCTGCTTCCTTTTATGCAATGTCTCCAACTCAGCAGACAAATATGTTGTTAAGTCTTCTCCATTTGTATGAAAATCAAATGTCTGCTGACCGTCTAAATCAAGAACGCCTCATGGTAAATCAGAAGAAACTAATGAGCTACGTCTCCTTTTGTCAAAAGAAAACGAAAGCCCTTCGTGAGATTGTTACGTCTCAGGGGGTGAAGCTGAAAGAACAAAAGGATCTCATTTTACAACTCACGTGCAAAGATGATGCTTTGAAAAAGTTGAAAAATGATGATGAAGACCTTGATGCTTCAGGTGCTGGAGGAAATGAGCCGGAATAATCTCACGGTTCTTCCTCTGGTGCAGGCACTAGTGGAGCTGGTGATTCGGATAAGCAGATCATTGTTTATCACGATATGACTGCTGCTAAACCGATTGAGATGATTGAAGCTGATACAGTTATCTTTGTGGATGGATCGGGGGTGGTCAGGAGTGTGGTGAATAGCGATGAGATCGAAGAGGGGCAGTTTGTGCAAAAGTCTCTAACACGAGAGCAGATTTCATTACTGCTTGGTTTGAGTGACGATGAGTTGACCGTGTTAGAGAAGGAGCCTGATGTAGAATTGATGAACGATGAGGAGATTTTGAATGATCCGACTATTAATACGGATTTTATTTATGAAGATGAGGAGGTCGAGGTTGAAGACGTCACAGCTGAGGAGTATCCTTACTTGTTTCAACACACCAACGTTGATCAAGGTGCTCCAGTATTTAATGAGGAAACATTTAAAGTAGCTGAGGATAATCTGGAGAAGGTATCCAAGGGTAAGAAGGTGGTTGATACGAGATTCAAGTCGATTGAAAACCCGACTGATGCTGATATTGCAAGATGGTTTGGGTATCGAAGCAAGAGAACCCGTAAGATTATTGAGGCATACAGATATGTAGATCAAGAGCAGAAGGATGAAGCTGCTGCTCGTGCCAAAGCCAACCAAGTGACATCATTCAAGAACGTGTCAAAGGTTCAAGGTGATATCATTTCTTGGTTATTTGATTCTAATCTTAAAGTTTGTATTGTTAAATGGGAAAAGAGGGTTCAATATTATGAAAAGATAATGGATGTTCTCACTTTACCGCGATGGGATGTTCGTACCCTCGCGTGTCGTCCATTTATCAACCGAGGGGGTGACCGAATAGCAGATTGTTTTCATCAACAATTGCTATTCGAGGTCAATTCTGGTTTCAAGTTCCTCAAGCCTCAGATTCCAACCCGAAGACGTATAAATGAAATTAATCCAAGGACGGGTTGGAGAAAGTTGATCCTCAAGGTTAAGTCGCCAAAGACCTTGAGGCGGGTGCCCGTAAAGACTTTGAATCAACACATGCACCTATCTTTCAACCGCTGGTATTATGATAACCGAACTGGCGAGGCCGTCATTGTCCTGGGCAAAGGTTTGAAGACCGAGCTGATCAAGATCATTGATCCAATGTGGCTTGTTAATTTAACTGAGACCGACAACGACGTGCTACAGAAGAATAAGATTTTGTTCGAGAGCAATGACGACTATGATCTGGCTATGCAATTCCAACGCGTTGTGCGTGTATGTTATGAGAACAGGATTCATAGTTGCAGAGATTGGCAGTCCAAGCGTTTCAAATAAAGTAAAGACAAAGAACTCAAGACGAGGGGGTGTCTGTTAGTGCACGGTTTTGCGTCTCGAGTCTTTGTGTTTATCGATTATGTAGTTGTCGTTTTATTTATGGAATAAACTATTAAGTTATTAATTTAGTTCGCTAAGTATAGTCTAGTTCGTTAAGGATGTTTAACGAACTAGATCTAAGTTTATATATCTCCTGATTCGTTAAGGATGTTTAATGAATCAGGGGGTGATTCGTTAAGGTTATTTTATTTAAGTGTATGTAACGAAGTGGATGCTAGTTCGTTACGGAATGTGTAACGAACTAGATCCATCTTCTATATATAGTGGCTTTTGTCCACTGTTTAATTTAAGTTTTGAGTTATATTAACGAATTGCTGTCCAGATTCACTCTCAAACTTCAATTAGTATATTAATATTATACACATACATACATACAACTAATATATCATATATACAACATGCAATCAAGAGTAATTATGAACTAGATCCTTCGTATTAGGTTAATTATACATAGATCAGATTTGAGATCTGTGTGTTGGTTTTACGAGATCAAACACAATAGTACGATTTGTTTAAAGGGTAAAATGCTTTGTTTTTATGGTAAGTTCGATTGTTGAAAAATTATTATTACCATGTTAAAAGAACGGTAGGGAGGCCACCACCGTTGCTTATGGTAATGGATTATGATGAAATGAATGGTTGTTGAACCATGTTATGAAAGTACTGGATATAAATTTGTTATTGTGTTACTTGATATATTGGTATAACATTGTTTATTATGATTTCTCATGATGATTTATATGGAAGTTTCGATTGCGTTATTTTCATTATATTATAATATAAGTACTTATATATATATATATGGGTGAGATTTAGAGAGAACTCCTCTTAAAGAGAGAACTAGAGAACTAGTAAAGAATTATTTTTAACTATTTTTAAAAAAATATTTTGTGATTTTTGTTTCTTTCCTCCTTTTAATAAGATGATATTGTTCCTAAGAAAAACCGCTGATGTAATGCGTATGTGCATTAATGTGTATTGTATATATAAAATAGTGTTTATTGCATATAATACAACACAAATATATTATCTAAATACACACTATTAAATATATGCAAATACGAAACTAATAATTGTATGCAAAACACATTATCGCATATATGTAATACAACACTAATACACATATGCACTATATTGATTTTTTTTTAATTTTTGTATATAATATAACATTATTGCAAATATACAGTACAAACAACTATATATATATATATGATATTCAACACTATTTCAAATATCAAAATGTTCACTATTGCACATATGCATTATAAAAAAAGTCGGTGTATTGCATTACTCGTTAATTTTTTTAATTTTTATATTTTTTTGTGGTAAAGAATAACAACATATAAGAAGGATGAAAGAAAAAAAAATTTAAAAATCTTTTTTTTAATTAAATTAAAAATACTTTATTATTAGTTCTCTTCATAAAATGGAGTTCTCTCATGATCCTCTCCCTATATATGTGTGTGTGTGTGTGTGTGTGTTATTTTTAATAAAGAGAACTCACCAACATGCGTGTTAACGTTTATGTTTAATATGCTTTTCAGGTAAGTGAATTTTTTGAGGAGGCATGAAAAGGAGGGTGGTTTGTGTTTGAATAATGAATAAAATTATACTTTTTAATAAACTGTGCATTAGCACGTGTATAAGACTCCAATATTGTAATAAATATTTTATTATATAAAGTTAATCTTTTATTTCTTATTATATTGTTAAGTTTTCCGTTATTTTAAATTAAGATTTTCGGGGTGTAACAATAAGATCTTATTTATTTGTGAAACGCTTTCATCCTAAGTATATTATTAATTTTCTTACAATAAATAAAATTAAAATCCTAAACAATATGTAAATATTAGAAACGAATAATGCAAATCAACCATGTAATACGAGGATAAAAACTAGTAATATATATAAACGAAAGCTTTAGAAGCTCTTTGGTTGTTCCCTATATTCTCTCAAGCCACCAGGTTGCATCTATACTATATAATAAATTAAAGTTATTAATACCACATGGCATCACACAAGATGGTTTCTTATAATTTTCCCACCTCTCTCTCTTATTAAACACATTTCCCCTTTTTAATAGTTTTATATTTAACTTGTTTTTTCTTTCTTATTCAATTATTTTCTCTTTTTAATAATTATTTTTTAATTTAAAAATTTAATGCAAACATAGATATATTATTTAGTTTTATATAAATATGTTGTATTAGTTATTAATTATTAATATTAAGCTTTTATAAGTAACAAATTTTCATGTTGATTTAGATAAAATAATTAATTTCAAATAAAGAAATTTTAGCTTTATGTTTGTTTTACAATGAAGATTAATAAAAGCTAAAGTAAATCACTATAAATGGTTTGATTTGTTTTTGAGACAACATGTTTTAACGCATGGTAAGTTATGTGTTTTATTATTTAAAGTTGAAATAAAAAGCAAACGAAACTACAAATTTTGATATGAATTACAAATATTGTATACAAAAAATATTAAGAGATTTATGAATTTTCAACAACTTTTTATTTCCAAATTGTGTAACATGTAATTTATTCTACAATATATTATATCTTTATATAAATTGAACATATTTGTATTTTGTTATTATCTAAACAAATTTATTTATTCTAACACGTGTTCTACACGAGTTTTAATATCATATGTCATTACACATGAGTGATCCTTATAAAATTTTCTATTTCTCTCATGTTTAATATATTTCTTTTTCTTATTAATAGTTTTGTATTTTGTTCTTTTTTTCTTTTCAATCTATTATTATTGAATGAACTGCGGTTTTCGTCCCTATGGTTTTTCAAAATCTGCGGTTTTAGTCCAATAGTTTTCCCTCATCTCCTTCATATTAACTATGTTGATCCTTACAAAATTTTCCCTCATCTCTCTCATATTAACTACATTTATCTTTTTAATATTTCATTTTCAATATTTAATAATTCCATCTTGATTTAAAAATAATTAATACCATCATAATATGTTAATTTGTTTAATATAAGATGTATTGCATTAGTTATTAATATTAGATTTTTATAAGGAACCAATACGAAACGAGTGAGTTTCTTTAACAGATTAAAGTATCAAAATTTGTTCATGTCAAAACAGTTTAAGATTAGAATGAGTTTTGGTCCACGAGTCGTTTAAAAAAGTTTCCATTTATAACTAAGTTTTGATATAGAAAATAACAAACAAATAATTTATGATTTATGAATTTTCTAACAACTTTTTATTTTCAAATTGCATAATGTGTAATTTTTTTACTGTATAATATACCTTTATATATGTGATACATTTTTTTTTGTATTTCACATTATGTTATTTTTTAAAAAAAGTAACGTATTCTAACCCGTGTGCTACACGGGTAACTAACCTAGTTATTTATAAATAGATGCATTTGACTCGAATTCACGAGTATGGGTCTCACCAAACCCATATATTTCTTAAACGAGTTATAACATCTCATTAAATTAAATTTTAATCTCATAAGATATTTGATATGAAAATCCTATAAAATAGGGATATACTAAAAATTAATACTCCCTCCGTCCCATTATAAGTGTCATACTTTGATTTTTCAAGTCATTATTAGTTAACTTTGACCGGCAAAATTTTTGTTTGTGTTATATAATACTTGATGTAAAATATATCAATGGATTGAGTTTTAAATGTATTTTACATTGATATAATTTTCATCAAGTATTATATGACACGAACAAAACAATTTACGGTCAAAGTTGCAAAAGAAAGACTTGAAAAGTCAAAATATGACACTTATAATGAGACGGAGGGAGTATCAGATTTCTTTAAAAAAAGATTTATGTTATTTATAATTAAAAAACAATTTTATAGTAAAAAATTAAGTGGGCCATGGATCTTATCAAACCTAAATAGCTTTTAAACTGAGTTATAACATATCATTTATTTATGAAACTTTTTTATAATCAAATACTAAGTATAATATTATTAACTTTGTACAACACATAAAATTAAAATCCAAAAATGTATATAAATATTATAAAAGAATAATATGAAACCATCGTAATACAATAAATAAAAACTAGTATTAATATATAGGATCGTATCAGTTTACATATATATTATTCATTAATGTATATATATATTACATCTCATAAGCATTCTATTATCAAATTTTGTAATATTATGCATTTTAAGCATACAGATTCATTAAGGGAAAACTCATATCTTTTATATACATAGATGATACGTCTCAACCACTTGGGTCTATCTCTCTCTCTCTCTTCTCATAGGCTCTCCGCCGATCACCGAGGTCAGTTTGCTGCCTAACGCTGTGGGATCCCACTAAAGGTTTGTTTTTCAATAGATCATCTTCTCAGGCAGGCATTAACAATTATGGCTCTCTGTATCTTCTTGTGTTCTTGCATGCGTATATATACATAATTCATATATGATCCATCATCGAGTAGTTAATTCTTTACTTCTATCTTTGATGCATTCCAATGATCTGATCTTGTTGTACGAGGAATAAAAATAGATCTAGAAATTAATTAATATTTGTCCTACAAAAATGGAGATTTTCTCTTTAACATGTCCATAAGAAAGGTTTGTGGAGTCCTTAATCTTACGGGATAGACGAACGATCAGCTAATAATTTGTTATGAGTGGAATTTTATTCGACAAGTTTGTTTGTTTGTTTGTTTGTTTGTTTGTTCGTTTAAGAGTCTTTATATATACTTTACATATAAAGTTGGTGCATGATTACTAGATTAGGCGTATGAAAAAAATGATTCTAGCTGAAGATGACAATTTTGGAATCTATTGTCTTAAGGTCATTTGTTTTAGTATTTTGCTAGAAAACGAAGATCCAATGACAGACAACAATATATATACCAACGATGGAACTGTCACCCTAAAAAACGAACGCGCTATAAAGAGGAAAACAGGAAACTGGAAGGCTTGCCCGTTCATTCTAGGTACGATATACTCTGTTCACACGTTGAGATCATGATTACGGTTATTGTTTCTTAATGTAATTTTTATACACATATTTATTTGTTTTATAGGTAATGAATGTTGCGAAAGGTTGGCATACTATGGAATGAGCACCAATTTGGTGAACTATCTTTCGGATCGCCTTAACCAAGGAAATGTGCGCGCCTCTACCAATGTTGCAAATTGGGCGGGGACGTGCTACGCTACACCGTTGCTTGGAGCTTTCTTAGCCGATGCCTACTTTGGACGATATTGGACTATTGCGAGTTTCTCCGTTATTTACTTCTTTGTAAGTTGACGCCTTTCTTGTTTTTCACACATCATGTGACTTTTCCGGCAACGGTTCTCATGTTTACAACAATAAACTAAACTTTTCAAACTATGATTAGGTAATGGAATTGTTGCTGGTTTTTGGGTTTGTAGAGTTTTCAAATAATACATTTAACATATAATTTGATTTTTCTCTGCAATATTAACTTTTCAAATAATTCATTTAACATAATTTTGTTCCCAGAAAACCACATACAAACACTTTTCATTATCCTAAACCCAAAGTGACAGCAACTTAACTTTATGTAGGGAATGACTCTATTAACTCTATCAGCCTCCTTGAAAGTACTACAGCCTATCTGTGACGCGGATGCAGTTTGCCACCCAACCTCAACCCAGACAACGCTCACCTTTGCCGCCCTCTACATGATCGCTTTAGGAACGGGTGGCATCAAGCCATGTGTGTCATCCTTCGGGGCCGATCAGTTTGATGAGACTGATGTAAGGGAGAGCAAAAAGAAGAGTTCATTCTTCAACTGGTTCTATCTTTCCATCAATATAGGTGCGCTTTTCGCGGCTTCCGTATTGGTATGGGTACAAATGAACGTAGGGTGGGGATGGGGATTCGGTGTCCCGGCTGTTGCTATGGGGGCAGCTGTTGTCTTTTTCTTCTCAGGGAGCTCTTTATATCGGATTCAAAAGGCTACGGGCAGTCCTTTTGTTAGTCTTTTTCAAGTGGTAATCGCATCCTTCAGAAAGATTAATGTTAAAGTCCCCAAGGAGAAGTCGCTTCTTTACGAGACCATTGATACGGAATCTCAAATTGTTGGAAGCCGAAAGCTTGAGCACACCGATAAGTTAAGGTACCATATCGATCCATATATTCATATATATATATATATATATATATTCTGTTGTGACTTTAGAAATCCGAGAACTAAGTCTTGGTACTTTATTTTAAAGTTGTACAAATAGACATTTTGCTCACTTATCAGTGGCCTTATGACACAATATTATTCTGAGTTTGCTGATATGACACAAGCTTGGATAAAGACTATTAAAGTTTGCTCCTGAACAGCAAACTCATCCCATTAGTACTTGTATAAAAAAAGACAGTTCACTATACCAATGAACGCTCGTTACTGACTTACTGCCCTCATGAACCGCCCAAAAGGCCTCTTGGCGCCCTAAACGAAATGGTGTGTACCGCCCTTGGCACCCCTTTTTCCTTGGCCATTAAGCCACTACGTACAGTAGGTCTAATATATTGTCTATTTGTCGTCATCATCATCATCGTACTCAGTATATCCCACCAATAGCAAAGCTATGGTAGGGTCTGAGGAAGGTAAGATGTAGACAGCCTTACCTCTACCCTATGGGGATAGAGAGGCTGCTTCCGGTGAGACCCCCGGCTCGATAGTAGTTTTGCATCAAGCCTTCGACATAAGGCACATAGCACTCAATCATCGGGACGCCGGCTGATTGGTGCATGTACAATTGTCTTTCGGCTATCAACGCCACCACATGATGTCTGATTAACATTCCATCACTTTTAACGTTATTTTCACGAGATTAGTAAAATAACGTCAAAATTAGTGCAATTTTACTTTTGCCCACCCGAGGGTTCACACATATATACATTATATGCGCGCACCGCAAGCAGGGCACAATATATTGTCGAAAGACAATATATTGTCTTTTGTACAAATATATTGTCTATTTGTACAACTTGAAAAAATACGCCTAAAAACAGCCTATTTGAGCACCTTTCAACATAATGCCTAAATTAGTCTCCATATCTTTTAAGTCATCTTCAAATCTGAAAAAATCTTTAACAAATAACATCAATTCTACACAACTTGTTGGCATATTCAGGCACACACACACGCTAGGGAGTGCATGGATTTATATATTTTCAACTCTACTTTAAAGTTTTTGTATACATCAACCAGGTTTTTCGACAAGGCTGCAGTAGAGACGGACTCAGATCGCAACAAGGCCACACGTAACCAATGGAAACTATGCACCGTAACCCAGGTTGAAGAGCTCAAATGTGTCATCGGACTCCTCCCCGTTTGGGCCAGCGGGATCATATTCGCGGCCGTCTACAGCCAAATGAGCACCATGTTCGTCCTCCAAGGAAACACCATGGACCAACACATTGGCCCCAACTTCAAAATCCCATCAGCTTCCCTCTCACTTTTCGACACTCTTAGCGTCATCTTCTGGGCTCCGGTGTACGAACGCATCCTCATCCCAGTCGCCAGGCGGTTTACAAAGCACGAACGTGGGTTCACGCAGCTTCAACGAATGGGCATCGGCCTAGTAATATCCTTATTTTCCATGATGGCAGCCGCAGGGTTGGAAGTAGTCCGATTAAACTACGTCCGAGAACACAATCTTTATAACGAGGAGGAGACAATACCCATCACAATATTCTGGCAAGTGCCTCAGTATTTCTTGATCGGCTGTGCCGAGGTTTTTACATTCATCGGGCAGTTGGAGTTTTTCTACGACCAGGCGCCCTACGCGATGAGGAGTTTGTGTTCTGCGTTGTCGTTGACGACGATTGCACTGGGGAATTACCTGAGCTCGGTGCTGGTGCAGGTGGTGGCGAAGGTGACGACGGAGAGTGGGAAGCCGGGGTGGATAGCTGATAACTTGAATGAGGGCCATCTTGATTATTTCTTTGGCCTCTTGGCCATTTTGAGCTTCTTGAATTTGCTTGTTTATGTCTTCATCGCCAAAAGCTACACCTACAAGAAAGTTAGTGGCTTGCCAAATTCAGTATAGTCAGGTAATTTATTCATTGTAAATGTTGGGGTGACGATATTGGATTATTTGTTGTCAAGATGCTTATTTATTTTCCTGTTCTTTTTTTTTCTTTTTCTTGTTGGTTTTGGTTTTTGAATGAATATTATATGTAGACGTTTTTGTGCTAAAATATTTTCTAATAATTTAAATCGATTGCGGCTTGTAAATGAAACCTTTAGGTAACTCTGACGAGATAACATTGAAACGCTAGAGCAATTAGTATTTTAAATAATATATATATACGGATCTTTGAAAGTGGCAGGTTACAAACAACTAAGACTTGGATGACATGTGTATCTAACGTCAAGGCCGCATAGTTGATATTTGGTTCAAATTGGTTATAGATATGTGGCGGGTAGAGCTAACTAGGTGTGAGAATTAAATCGAATTAAACTTGCACAAACTAAATTAACCAAAAAAGTGAACCAAAATATTAACTGACGGCTAATATATTTTTGATTTTTGAGTAAGCGATTTTTCGGTTCGATTTTTGTTAAGCTTTTTTTAATAAATCGAACCAGTTGATCAATACATTTAGCGGTAACAATCATCTTTTTCTAATAATATTTTGTTCCAGTACTTTAAAATGAAATTTATTTAACTTTCTTTGACTATTGTATTCTTGATCTAAGATATTTCATTCATGGCACACTGGGTTTTAATAATCTCACATTTTTGCGGTTTGTTGATAATAATCTCATCTCAAAAAATAGTTGTCATTGGTCTCATCTTTCATACTAATTGTTTTCATTGGACCTCCGTTAAAAGAACTTAACGTCGTTAAGTTCTTTCCAATTTCAAGCTGATGTTTTAGGGCTTTTGATCGTAATATGGATATGAGTCGATTGATGTAAAACTTATATCGAAACGGTATTCCAAACAACTTGTTTTTTGTTAATTGGAAGTTTAGACACTTTAATTGAAGCATTGTTTCGTTATTTGGAGCATTTCGAGGTAAGTTTTACATCAGTTGACTCTTATCTTCACTTCGATTAATAACCCTAAACATCAGTTTGAAATTTGAAAAAAAAAACTAACGACGTTAAATATTTTATATTGGAGTTTCTAATGAAAACAACTAGTGTGAAAAGTGTGACATGTGACTACTATTTTCTAGGTGGGATTATTATCGCTTAGTTGCAAAAATATGGGATAATTAAAATCCAATTTACCTTCATTCCATTATTAACATATATTAATTCATTTTAACGAGACTGACTTTAAATTGCATTTATTCTCTTATACAATTGTTTTGATAGTTAGTTCTTCACCTACTAAATCGTAAACTAAGTTTATGAGTAATCCTTTATGTATATTTTGGAACTAATGTGTATCTAGTAAAATTATTAAGAAAAATCAATAAATATTTAGTTCGTACTAAAAGTTTGGCTTTAGCAGTTAAATAACAGAGTTAACCGTTAATAACCAAATTAATCGTTAATAACCAATTAACTAAAACCAAATAGTTATTTTTTAATAAGCGAAGTGTTCAGTTATGGTTTTTGTTATTAACATTAACTAAACCAAACCAAACAGTGCATCCCCTATAACCAACAAGCACAACTGATGCGTATTTGATTCATAAACTAGCCTTTTTAGTTCAATAACTTTGTTGATCTCGTGCAATATAAGAAGTGCATATAAACTATAGTCAACTGATTTTTGTGAACTACAACAATCTTTATATCATACGTTGACGTTTAGAGACAACATGTAACTAAATGTCGCCGGCATAGGTTTTAGTGATGATGTCCTCATCACATGTCTCACCTCCATTACTTTCACGCTAAAGGGGGAAAAGTTGTTGAAAAAGATGTCATTGCTATATACCACACCTTCACATTGACATGTTGCCACTAAAGGGTCGACGTGACAACTATTTTCTGACTAAAAAAATAAATAAAATGAATTTCAAACCTTCCGCCGATGACATGTCATCACTAAAGGGTCAACTCAAGACAGGGGCGGATCTAGGTAAAGGTATGGGTTCACAGGAATCCATCGAGTTTCGGATTTTATATAGAATGCCTGTATAAATTGTGAGTGAACCCACGTATAAATTGTCAGTGAACTCATAAACAAAGTTTCCATTGTGGCCTAGTAGTAGGGCTGTTCAAAATCGGATATGGATATCCGAAATTCGGATATCCGAAACCGGATATCCGAACCTTTCGGATAGTGAAAATCACTATCCTAACCCGAAAATTCGGATATCCGAACCCCGGATTTCCGAATATCCGAAAAAAAACACCTTTAATAATAAAAACCATACATCATCTTAAATTCAAATTTCCAAATCCAACAAATCAAACATACAACAACCAAATAACAAGTTTCTAAATCCAACAAACCAAACATACAATCAAATTACAAGTTTATCCAATAATAATTTAACAAAGTAATTCACAAACCTAAAAGGGACGGCGACGGTGGCTGGACGATGGTGGATGGCGACGGGTTGTGTTATGTGATGGCTGGCGACGGTGGACCGGCGGTGCAGGACCTGTTGGTGCCGCCGTGACTCTGCTTGTTATGCGATGGTTGGCGACGATGGATCTGCTGGTGCCGCCGGAAAAGTTGCGATGTTATGACTGATGGTTAGTGTGGTATGAGAGAAGAAGAGGCTGAGGAGCTGCTCTGTTTGTTGTATGACTTAATTATATGGTTTTGTTATTACTTATTATGTAAAATATATAAAATAAAATAAAAAAATATTAAAATTAAAATACCGGATAATTCGGATATTCGAAAAATCTGAAAACTGATATTCGAATCCGAATTTTCGGATATCCGGGATTCGGATATCCGAATTTTCGGATATCCGAAAATTCGGATAGTTCGGATACGGATAGTCGGATAATTCGGATACGGATTCGGATTCAGATAGTTTTGAACACCCCTACCTAGTAGTAGACACCCTGCTTTGTCACATTGAGAACCCAAGTTCAATTCCCATTGTTTGCAGTTTTTTTAATAACTAGGTAAATTGTGTTTGTATATTGCTTGGTAACTCCAAAAGCTACGACTATGACATTCATTTTATTAGCGAAAATATTTTTTTTTTAATTGTATCTTACTTGCTAACTCAAAAAGCTGTGATTGTGACATTCATTTTTATTAGCTAAAATATGTTTACTCTATGTGACTTTTGTCAACAAAAATCAAACCAATTTGAATAATTACTATATGTAGTAGCAACTTAGCTAGCACGCGTTATATGAATCGTGTGATTGCTATGTATTACATGTTATAAGAAAGAGAGATAGGCTAGCATTTCTAAAGAACGCTTTGTAATTATTTTGAGGAATTAAAAGTGATCTTTAGTAAAATCTCAATCTTTGTACACCGAACCAACCCGATCTATCCAACCGACCTGAACCATCGAAACGATCCGAACAATCGAAACGGCCGAAACGACATACCTGACCCGAACAGTGAACCCACTTGACAAAATTCCTGGATCCGCCGCTAACTCAAGATAAGTATATGATTAAAAATAAAGATCTAATAAAATAAGTTTTAAATCTTTTTCAAAGCCATGTCGTCACTAAAGGATCGGCGTGGCAAATATTTTACTAATTAAAAAAAAAGATTTAATAAAATAAATCAAAAACATTTTCTGACGAAATGTCGTTGCTAATGGGCGTATTTTTTATTTGTTCGTTTTATGTTATTTTGAAACATGGGATATAAAATCAATCCAATTAGATTTACATTTGGTATAACCGAAGATCATCATTCTTTTTGATTCACATAACTAAAAAGTATTCTTAGGGTATGTAAGAAGATAAAAAAAATTTATATTAAGAATTATATATAAAAAATATGAAAACATTTTCCGACGAAATGTCCTTGCTAATGGGCATATTTTTTTACTTTTCATTTTATATATATTGAAACATGGGACACAAAATAAATTCAATTGGTTTTAGATTTGGTATAACCCAAGGTCATCATTCTTTCTAATTCACACAACTAAAAAAATATTCTTAGGTATGCAAGAAGATAAAAAAATAAAAAAAATATATTAAGAATTATGTAAAGAATATATGAAAACATCTTTTAGCATTGAAGAAATTGCAAGTATAAAGATTCAAAAAGGACTCGACGTAATTCAAAACATAATCTATATGAAATTTTCAACTAACTAATTATAATTAGAAATACTTTCAACTTACATAATTTAATTAAAGTTCAGTTTTAATATAAATTATCATAACTAACACTAATCTTCATCTTGATTCAGTTGACGTTTTTTTGTTGGATTTTAGTTCACTGATCTCGCTTTCATTTTTTCATGTCTTTTAGCATTTGTTTGTAATTTTCTTGCAGTTCATTTCATTAAGATTTTGATGGTATGTTGGACAAAAACGAGACACCAGGGGCTACATTTTCCAATTTTCTTCTAACGCCCCAGCTCCAACCACGCCTCTCACCAAGGGCATGCAGTAAACACTCGATCCATTGACCGTTAAATCACCCGCTTCACTTTGCATTCAATTAAACTCGTCTTGAATATTATCCTGTATTAAACAATACAATACATTTGTATAAAACTTTTTACTATAATATTTTAGTTAGTACTATTGGAAAATGGATAACCAACTTGTTCAACTATAAAGTAGTAAACGAAAACTGTCTCAAATTACAATAAACGTACAATAATAGCAACACTAGCAATAATATCCAACATTTAGTGGATTGGGATCAAAATTACATAGCAACACTAGCAATAATATCCAACATTTAGTGGATTGGGATCAAAATTACATGAACACACTTTAATTGACTTAAAATGTTGTTGGAAGCTAAAAAAAATCCATACGTAATGAAACTGAGAAGTTTTGGTATAAGCTTTGAAACTTTGGTTGACTTGAATGACAATCAGTTGCAAAAGAGATTAGACAAGGAAAGATATGAAATCAAGAAAAGAATGGAACAAAAGAATAGAGATGCTCAAAAGTATAGAGAATATCTAAGAAAGCATGGATACTCTGAGAAAGATTTAATTCACTTCAAGATTGACAAGCTTCAAGATCTCTACAATAGTGAAAGAGAAAAAGTAAAAGAAAAATATGTCAAAGAAAATGAAGAGACTGAGAAACTTGAGGCTTTAAAAGAAAAATTTGATGGTAAGTGTGGATACTTGTTGAAGAAATGATTGAAGCCAAGTATGATTGATTGCTTGGAGAAAGAGGCTGTTGATACACTCTACAAGAAAATGAAAAGAAAAGAAGAAATGAAGGAGTTGTTACAAACTGAAACATCCAATGCTGAATCAAAAGCTTTCAAAGCAAGAATTGGAAAGTAAAAGATTCAAAAGATATCTGAGATTGCACAACTACTCTGAAGCTGATTTGAATAACCGAAATTTTAAGCAACTCAGTGATCTCTACCACAAAGACAGAGATGAAGAAAAAGAGAAAGAAATTGAGAGAATAAAAAAGAAAGATGATGATGAAAAAGAAAGACTTGAAAAGATCTATAGCAAATATGGGGGTAAGTGTAAATTGCTGATTGAACATGGGAGAACACTCAATGATGTGGAGTCAATGTCAAAAGAAATGGTTGAAGAAGAGTTTATGCATTTGAAAAAGGAACTTGAGAAGAGAGAAAAAGAAGAACAGTCTGAACCTCCCAAAAAGAAAAGAAAATTGATGACCTTGAGGAAGAAGCAAGAGGCTGACAGAGCTGAAACCCATGAAACCCCAATCCCAGAGGAAGTAAAGCCTGAACCGGTTGATGAACCCATTGTTCCTTGGGAAAATGATGAAATGACTGACATCTTGAGAGGGTAAATTGTCACACCCTCAAAATCCACTAACGGAGTTTTACCGTCAGAGGGTGTGAACTAACAGGATCGGAATCATTAGTTATAATCAAACATCATAAGTAAAGTTTTCAAACCACGAAACATTTAAGTGTAAATAAGTGCGGAAGCGTAAAATCATAAACCAAGTGTTGCGTCACGCAGGACGACTTAAAACCCAATTGATAACAGTTTAAAAACAAGTTTGCAAAAACGATAGAGTTCAAGTAATGCATGATCATATACCGCGCGCCCGCCTCGTCTACCTGAGATAACATACTAAAAGTGTCAACACGGGGTTGGTGAGTTCACAAGTTTATATAAATAAAGCGTTTGTGTTTGCGTTTACGTTTTGCGTTTGCGTTTACATTTTGCGTTTTGCGTTTGCGTTTGCGTTTTGCGTTTGCGTTTGCGTTTTACGTTTTGCGTTTGCGTTTGCGTTTGCGTTTGCGTTTTGCGTTTGCGTTTGCGTTTGCGTTACCAGATAATGTTAAGTCAATTATATATCGATAGGTAGCTAGCCTATACAACAAGTATTACTAAGTGTTCGACACCGAAGCTAACTGTTTATCAATTACCTTGCCACCATGTCTATCCAGATCATGAAAAATGTGTTAGCCAAGATTACACCCGCTCGACCTCCAGTCGACTTTAGCGTTGGGTGGGGTTTGTCAAACCCAGTAGTACTACTCAACAGTGACTCGCTATTATCCAATACTAAACGGTTCGATGTTATGAAGGACTTTTATTGTTTCGTTTGCCACTTAGCCTTCACAAGTGATATATAACTGAAATAACAAAATCTAAAGCGTTTTGGAGTATGTTATCTCCCCCAAGTAAAAAGCGTTTAAAAGAGTAAAAGGGGAACGTGAAACTCACTGTTTGCGAAGAATTCAAAAACAAGTCAACCAAGAGATGCGCGTCACAGAAAATCCTCACTAGCGTTCTAAAACAAGAATGAGATTTTCTAAGTGTTGGAACTATTATTGAGTCTCTAGACTCGGCACATAATACCTATGCATAAGATACGTTTCGTGTTTCGTTTGTGAATTGTGTGTGACTCAACAAACACATTGGTGATACGTTACATGTGTGAACAACTAATTACGTGTCAAGTATTAATATTGTACATTACTAGCAATCATTCCCCACAAGGGCAATTTAGTCAAAAACATGGCAATTATCTAGCAACAAGCACGTTTCATATATTTTCATATAGTTCAGCAGCTAGTTCTATCAGGACAGATTTCTACTTGAAAGATTATTCTATTCAACAGATCATAACATATCAATTAATTCACCAAAAATCGTCACTAAAGCACACATGAGTTAGGTTTCCAGAAATATTTTTATTGTATTTTTATTCCGACATAGATTTCTCACAATGGTCAAAACATTAGAGTAAACTCACAGCAGTCAGAATCATGCGCAACAGAATGTTATTTGTTATTCCCGTTAAATGAAAAATCCAATTAATGCAAGACCAATTGGGTTAGCTTCCTAACTCAACTTATTTTCTTCCAGAAGTGGAACCAACCCATTTGGTCTTGTAGTTTATGAATATTTTAGTCTCAAAACAGCCTAACAGCAGGTCTCCCAAATCAGCCTTGCACAACAGTTTTGTAAAATAATAAAAACAAACTTTTATACGTCCAAAAATTACAAACTCGGACTTTCAGAAACTAGACTCGACCTATTATATAATAGAATCAACAATAGCATCAAAACATAATATTAACATCGAGTTACAGTCGGTTCAAACACGAATTCATAATCTGTCCAGCATCAGTTTTCATCAAAACTCAATAAACAATTAACCTATGAACTAACAATCATGCATGTAACCCTAAATCATCAACAAACAACATATTTAACACTTAGAGTTTATGTTTACAGGTTTAATCATACCAATTAAATGATAGAATAAATTAGATATGAAGCTTATTTACCTAGTTATCACCTTGGATCCTTCAACAACCTTGTAAACAACTTGTATGTGTATGTGTGTGTGTGGTAATCGGTCGATCCAAGGGGGAGGGGGGCTGCCGTCGCAGGTGGTAGAGGGAGAGGGAGAAGAGGGTTAGGGTTTATGGTTAAGTTTGTTTATTTATTAATTAAATAAATGACAAGTTACAACTAGCACCCTCAACTTCTATTTTGTATAATTCTAGCATAAAACATAAATCACCTCCATAATATAATGACATGCATACAAGTACACATTTATACATATAAACGTAACACATAATTATATCAAGTACTTGTTTATAATATTCATCGTTTGTTCACCAATGGTTTGAGTCGACTCGTGTGTGTTTCGGTGAAATTCCGAAAGACTACTTGTGTAGTGATTGTCATGCGTCATCTAAACCCTAGTTTAAATGTAATGAGATATGCGTTATGGTTCGTGTGATCTTAAGTTTGAATTAACGGAGTTCGGATTAACGGAGTTAACTGAAATTGACGAGTGTCACAGTAATGAATACACAGAAGGGAATGGATGTAGATTCCTTTAATGCAGGTGAACAAAGATTAACTGAAAGAACTGTTTTACATGCAAAGGGCTGAGTGGGAGAAGGTATTGCTGCAGGTGCAAATCCAAGAAGTTTTATTGGAGGAAAATTTGTACCTGCTGGTTTACTGCGTGATGATGCAATTGAAGAAATGATTGCAAGATTGTTTAATGAAGGGGGTGAAAAATTTGGTAGAATTAGTCAATCTTCCTGCTGAAATGGTTATGAGTTGGTACAAGAAAAGATTTGAAGTAGAGGGGCCTAGTCAACCCATAATGTCCACACAAACAGGGCCATCTACATCAAGACAACAACCAACAACTCACAGAGGTGAATCAAGTGGAGCTGAACTGCAAAGAACAACAAGACCACAATCAAATATGGATCTACCAAGAAGACTCTACTATGATTCAGTCTCCCAGTCTCTGAAAGTAATGATGGAAAGTAAACAACTAAGAGACATAATTCTGAAAGATGACTTTGCTAATTTCACACAAGAACAGTTGGAGAAAATGGCCAAGCTTGACCTTTATGACTATCATGACACAAGCAAAATGGCAGGAAGAAAACAAAATGAACTCTCCAAGTTCTTGAAAGATGAGGCCGACAAGGGTTTTACATTTTTAAAGGAGAAGAAAAGCTAGAACGTGACAAAGAGGATTAAATCAAGGCGGGCTGATAAGTTGAAAAAGATAGCCCAAGCTGAACTGTACTATCAGATGAATGTTAAAGAGAAGAATCCTATGTCAAACATGAATACCTGCATAAGACTTGAAATAAGAATGACAAGACCAAATCATACTGTGCAGAAGAATGGCGTGATTGCAGAAATTGAATACAAGGAAAACACAAGCCATTATGTTCTTAGAAACTCTGATGGAATAATTTTAAGAATAATCAGAAGAGATGAAGACTTGACTTACTTGCACTATGAACACTCATTACCAAATCCTTGATATTTTCAAACAAAGAGCAACAACAGTCATGGTGAATAGAAGACAAGCCTACTACAATGCAAGAAGAAAGTGATCTTTAGTATAGGCTTTGTTTTGTAATGTCTACGGACAGCTTTTGATTATGTAATTATTTGATTTTGTTATGAATGTGTATTTTGACTTTGATTTGATTATGTATTTTGACTAAGTGTATGTAACCATAGAGATGTTTTGGGTCAGATGAGGTATTCCAATCTAGGGGAGATTGTTGAGTCAAAGATTTGACCTAAAATAGATATATGGAAGATTGGAATCTTCTCAACCTCCTCAGAATTCGCTAAGTATGGATCCGGCACACATTATACTTCCGAGCAAGGTTTTACTTAGCCGGGCATGATGTTTTGTCTATCGGGCAAGGTTATCTTCTAGAATTCTTCTTTAGTGGATATCCGGGCAGGGTTCACAAATTAGTGTATTACCGGGCAAGGTTCACTAGTATGTACATACCCGGGCAAGGATCACTTTATCAAGCAAGTCTGTTCTTCATAGCCAAGTAAGGTTTACTCCCGAGTAAGCTCTTAGCTAACCAAGCTCATGAAGCCAATTGATTGGAAGACCGGGTAAGGTATTCTTTAATATTACATTGGTCCAAGTAGGCTTGATGTTAAATGGAATATCTCTAAGTAACATCGGGCAGGGCTCAACTCAAGCAAGGAATAGTGGTGTCGGGCACACTTTGCTAATAAGCTATTTTATAGTAAAGAGTTGAAGGGACCATTGAAGAACAAGGTTGCTCGTAAGAGTTTGTCGGGCAAAGTCTGATAAAGTCAAGAAGATTGAAGTCTACCCGATGAGTATTTTACTTAATAAAATACTCTTTAAGTAAAGTCTACCCGGAAACTGATACGGGCACACATCTATGTTACCAAGTATTGAAGGAAGGCAGAGCACACAGTCTACTCGGAAAGTCATACTGCTACAAAGCCTACACGGAAGACTTGTTTTACACTTAGAATAGTTTTGAATATGTAATTTGAATATGTTTTATCATTTATGGTTTCTAAAAGAATGACAGCTGCAAAGGAGGTGTCAGGCCTATAAAAGGAATAATTTAGGGCACGCCTCCTAAGGACGGATTCAGGCGTTTACACTTTTAGATAAGAAAGAATATTTCTGAGTGTGAAAGCGTCCTAGGAATCGTACGGAAATAACTTTCCTCTCAAGAAACCCTAAAATCGATTATCGTTTGTATGATGAATATTATATGAATGGAAATCTTTTGAGTGAATCTTTTGTGTGTTAGTTACCTTTGATTTATTGTCTAGCAACTACTCTGTTTATTATTGATTCCGCCTTTAACAAACGGTTATCTTTCACCATCATTAACTCTCTTGTCAACACATTTATTTGTGTGAGTTATGACTTGATTTGTGTAAGATCTACCTGAAATCGGGTACCTGACATACTTCAAGGTCTATCAGTTTTGCATGTGAAAGTGGTGGTTATGGTGGTTCCAGGCTAGTTATAGTTACCACCGGTTCTGGTCGGGTCTGCGTTTTATAAACGGGGCAGATTCTATATTTCTATAAGCTTATAAGGTTAAAATGGTTCAGCTTTGCATCCCGTTTGTTTGGTTTTAAAAACTGAATTTCTCGTTTAGGTTTTTATGATTGTAAAAATTAATTTGTAGCTAGTGAATGACCTGTACATGATTTTGGTTCATCATGTACAGAGCTGATCATCCACAGGGCCACACAGGGATTTTAGTAACACTTAGCATTAAACAACAGGAATGATAAACCAGTACTCGTGATTACCTCGAGCAACTGGACAAGTTCCACTTGTTTTGGTTCCTCGGGTTCAGGAGAAATCCGTGAGACAGACTAGCAGAAATTAGGGCTGCTATTTGTTATCAGAACATTAGAAACTATTGGGGACGTAGGCTTAGGAAAGAACAGAACGAGTATAGAACAATTGATTACCCAGTTTCTTGTGATTGTTGGCTGGCCTGATATCCTCCAGGGCAAAAGCAAAGAAATCAGTTTTGTGAAAGTTTGAAGATGGAGTAAGAATCCAGTTTTATGGAGGGTTTAATGAAGATATTGCATGATTTATGATTGGAGATGGATGGTTATTGGTGGCATTGGCTAGCTGTTTTGATAGGAGTCAGAATGGAAACAAAATACGCAGGGGAAGAGGGAAAGAGATTGGGTAAAAAGGATTTGAGATCTTTGGGAGATTTTATTTATTTTTATAAAATTTAAAAGATCAGATCACACCAATATATATAGGTGTTGGCTTTTATATATGTTTAAACATAGGTATAGATATTTTAATAAATAATATATAGCATGTTTTAGTCTTGTTAATCGTTACCCGTTTAATTAGGTTATGTGATCGATGATAATATAAAGAAAGATCGTTTGATGTATGGTTTATACATTTTAGATACTCCGTAGCATTAAATAATTGTTTAGACGTTTGTTTAACTTTTGGAGTTATCGGGTTCTTGTTCATTTGTGTT